>NW_011499928.1:549345-561834 GCF_000495115.2 Populus euphratica
TAAAATATAAATATATATATATATATATATATATATATATATATATATATTTGCAAGCGTTGTTGATATTTCAATGTATTTCAATTAAAATTGAATACATGATGGTTTGAGCCTTCCCCTGTCTTAAACTAAACCACGCTGAATTTGATTTTTATATGACTTGATGAACTAAGAATATGAAAGCACAACATAATTGACTAAAAAAACTTGTGTTTATATTTTTTTAATCATAAAAATAATATTTTAACATTTAAAAAAAATATTTGCAAGCGTTATTAATATTTTAATATATTTCAATTAAAATTGAAGACATGTTGATTTTAGTTTTTTTTAGTTTAAATTAGATCAAGTTGAAATTAATTTTTATATGACTTGATCAATCAAAAAAGTGAAGGCACAAATATAATTGATCTAGAAAACCTAATTTTATTTTTTTTAAATCAATAAAATGATATTTTAATAATATTTTTTAAATATGAAGGCAATAACATTTTTAATAAATATAGGTTAAACTGAAAAATACATGATTTAATTTGGTTTAACAACTTTATCTCTTAAAATCATTTTTTTTAATTACATGATAAAAAAATATATGCATGCTCATTAAAGTGGTTGAATAAATTGTGTTTTTTTTTAAAAAAAACATTATGAAGGGTTGTAAAAAAAATAAAAGAGTACTTTATGGTGGTAGTAATAATGACGATGATGATAATAAAAGGCTATGATCCTAGTAAAAAAAATGATATTCAATAAAAAGAAATCTTATTACAATATATACTAAGTGTTATGCTTTTTTTTATTATTATTGAATTTTATTATGATATTTTTTAAAATTATTTTTATTATTTTTATTTTTTAATATTAGAATGGAAGAGAATTTGATTTCATAATTTGCTTCTTTTTATTATTTTTTTATAGGGTTAGCATTTATGTGAGAGTAATCCAAGTTGTCTCGGTTTATGAGTTTGATAAGGTGTCTTTTTCTTATTGAACTTGATTTTTTTATCTTTTATTTTTTTCTCGTATAATTAAAAAAAATAATTTAAAAAAAAAAGTTATGTTATCAAACTTTATAAAGTTCATAGATATGCTCAAAAGTTTAGCTAGTTAACATGGTTCATGATATTAACAAGTTTATTTTTTTTAAATTATTTTTTATTATATTTATAGATATTTGGTTAATTGAGAGTTCAAAGTATTTGATTATGCGATCACCTATTTTTTTATATTATATAATTAAATAAAATATGATTATAAAAAAAAAATTATAATCTCAATGGAGACCATAACCTGATTTACAAGTTAGGCATGCTAGCCCAAATTACTTAATTCACATGTTCGATGAATTCTCTCATTATTTATATATATATATTCGGCATGCTAGCCCAAATTATTTAATTCACATTCTCTCATTATATATATATATATATATATCTTTAACTTTTTTAATTTTTTAATTTTATTTTTAGTATTAAATTAGTTAAAAATAAATTGTATAATCCTCGAGGTTTTCTATAAATGATCTCAGGATAAAGTCTCAGCCCAATTATCGATCTCAGGCCTTGTAAAAAATATTGGGGCTAACTTAGGCCCCTGTAAGAAACCAGCCCAGCACATAAACAGATCTATCTACGAGTTATAACTAGAATTAGGAAACACATTGCAGTAAAGGGATAAAGGGAACTTGATAAAGGGACTTTCGTGGACTTCTGTAAAATAATCAAATCAATTCAAACTATGATCATATAGATAATTTAATTTCATGGACAGGTTACAAAATCGGTTGACCTGGATAGGATGCATCCCAAGTATACATCTTTTATGATCTGAAATTCAAGAAAAACTACACATGCACAGACCCGATTTAATTCCAACACATGTGGGATTAAATTCTCATCATGTGCTTTATTTATGTGCTACTAAAATTAATCAACTCTTAGGAATGCTAGATCTTGTCTGAAAGTGTCTTAACATTAATCTTTCCATATATAGTAGTAGTACAGAGTTAGGCATCAACAGTCCTTGAAGAAAAGATTACTGAATCCCAAGGTGAGCAGCTCTAGTATCATTCTCTTTTTTCTACTTTCAGCCTGCTGACAGAATCTCCCCTCCTCTTTAGCTGTTTTCTAGACATGAAAGAAAAACTACATATATGAATACATCAATCTACTTGTTTTTGGAACTTGCCTCAGATTGGAGACAAGGGTGCCATATCTGTAGAATGGATAATCCCTTACTCCTTCAGGTGATGCCTTCCATAGGACAAAACCTTGAGAATTCTAGCCAATAAGCTGACCTATCTGAACAATTCCTAGGGAGACCGAATGACTGAGGTGTTACTACTATCTATCTCCTATGGTACAGAAAGATGCTTTAGTAGTGTTAAACATTTTAAATAAATAAAGACAAATACAAAAATAAGTAGGGATAAAAAAAAACCCAACAAACTAAAAAAACTGAAACAAAATTTAATAAAAACACTGAATAAAAAAAACCCAATTAAATCAATTAAAATATTTAAAAAAAATTTCAGTTTGATTTGATTTGGTTTGGTTTATAATGCTAAAACCAATAAATTCTAACTAAATCGAACTACTTCCAACAAAATATATATATATATTTCTATTCTAAGTTTCTAACCTAAGCTAAACCCAGTAACCCGAAGCAGTCGCCCCCTCCCAAGTCTCCTTACAGACATTGACAGTCAGTCACACCACCTTCCAATTTTCATTCTTCAATTTGCACTGCTGATCTAGCATCCCAGCAACAACCCCAAGCCTCAGCGGCATTCCATTTAATCGCCCTTCTTTAGTTCTTTGGAATAAGCCAGTAAGATTTATTTATCTGTTATTTCTCTCTCAACAGTATTTGCTTACTGTTTCTTACGTCCGCTAACCTTTCTTTAGGAAATAACCATTCAAGAAAGCAGCACCATTGCCCCTACTATTTTATTCAATCTGAATGAAGATTATGACGTTGCAACCAGCTTTTTAAAATTCAATCAATCACTTCACAATTCCATTTCTAGTGCAAGAAAAAATGGGATCTTGCTTCTTGAAAAATCTTATTATTGATTCTAATTTTTTTTTGGTCTAAACTAACTAACAGGCCGAATTGCGATATTTGTATGAATTTTTATTTTTATTTTTGTTTGGTGGATGATTATAAAATGGGAGGGTATATTGCTTGGTGGATATGTATCAAATAGTTAAGAACTGTTCCAAACATAGAAAGGAAATTGTGATTGAAAAACCACGAATCCATGGGGAGGGATGGGGAGTTTTGGAATTTGTTGCTCTACTCTAATTACTCTAATTTGCCTTTGTTCGCTGTACCTGTACAAACATAAGCAAACTATAGACAAGCTTATGACCGCTTCAAAACTAAATAAGATCAACTGTTAAATCTGCTATTGGCTGAAATCAACCTTTTGTTGTTTATCTTTTCTTTGCTCTTGCCATATAATCTTGGGTGAAATAATCCGACTAGTCCTTAAATTCAAATATTTATTCTACCATAAAACCATGGCGCGGGCTTGCAATAGATTAAGTATATGCTTTTACTTGAGTACTTAAGAGTCCAACTTTCTTCAATTTGCAGTTAATTTTTTATATTAAAAAAATTGAGATTTTAGTTAGTTAAACCCCTGTTAGAATATTACCACTTATGTGGTAGCATCTGCAACCGATCTTCTAGAAAGGATGGTTGCCATTGCCATTGCCATTACCATTGTCAAAGAAGGCTGCTAGGTGCAGCCACCATTGTTGAAGATGAGTTGGAGTTGGTGGCCACCATTATGACAAAAAAACAAGAAAAGCTGCCATGAATACCTATAAATAGAGGCATACATGAAAGAGCAAAATGAGAGAGAGGTAGTAGAGCCAAAGAGATGAGAAATGTAGGAGAGAGTGTGCTGCCAAGGATAGCAAGCAATAATTGTCATTATAGCACTGCAAAGAGAGAAAAGAGTGAGGTTTAGAATTACAAGAGTGGATGATTCCTCCTCCTCTATTGTTATAAATCTTGTTCTCTCCCTATATAATAAAATGGCTTCTCCCGTGGATGTAGGCGGTTTGTCGAACCACGTTAAATATTATGTCAGTGTGTTTGGTCTTCAATGGGCAAATATCAGTACATCACCAGTCGGATTTTCATATAATTGGTATCAGAGCATATGGTTTGAAGTGGTGTTTGATTTTTGCTTAAAAATAAAAGTTGTCAAAATTATGTTTTGACCATACCATTGTGTAGAGGAGGAAGAGACAAAGCCACTAGTAAAAACGGTGTCGAAAACGGATGTTGAACATGCCTGCACGCTCCCCCACACTCCGATGAGGTGGTAGTCCACACGCGCAAATGCGCCCTATGCGTCTTCTTCATCCAGATGGGCTGATTTGACCCGAATACCAATAGACCCGACCCATATAACTAACTCAGATATTGATGACATCAGCATAATATAATTGTGACATCAACCTGCATAGTATACATGCCAAATGATGATGTCAGCATGATGTAATTGTGATGTCAGCATGCACAGTATGCATGTTAAATGATGACATCAACATGATATGGTTGTGATATCAGCATGCACAGTAGGCATGCCATGTAAGCGCTCAGTCATCTGCCATGTCATCACAGGGGACCCACTTGCCACATCACTAACCGCAAGCCGAGAGTGAGCCGAGCTGAGCCGCGAGCCAAGGGATAGGATTCTGTGTAGCGGAGTCTACGCGCAATCGGTTTTGAGATTGAATCTGGGCTGTTTATCAGGCTAAAATTGTTTTGATCAAATCTTGGCCATCTGAAGTGCGATTAGGACAATTTCAAACTTGTTTCCAGCTAATTTGATCGTTTCAAATGCAATGGTATGATTTGATCATTGAGATTGAGGCCAGAAATGGTAGTGGTGAATTATTAAAGAGAGATTGCCCGATTATGAGGCATCTGATGGTCATCATGGTGGTCGATGGAGATGAAGAAGAAGAAATCACATTTGTTTGCCCAATTACATGTGTTGACCTGTTATGTGGGAATTTTTTTTTAATTGCCTTGAGGGAAGGTAAAATTGGAATACTCTGGACACCCGATCATGTGGACGATTTGAGGTGGAGAGTGGAAATTGATGAAGACCAATCTTGCCGAATCTAAAAACTGGCAGTCTCGCTAGATGTTGAGAAATCAAGTATAAAACCAGGATACCCCAAATCACTTGTAAAGAAAAGCCGCAACAAAGCTAGCAAATAGTTGTATATACAAAAAGGTAGTATGGTGGATAAATACATTCTAAGAAGTTCTGTCTACGAGATTGGGTTTTAAGCGGAACCAGTGTGGCCCCTCCAAATCTTTTCTAGGAACTTGCTTAGTTGAAGGATCATCCACACAGTACTATTTTTATATATGTAACAGTTTTGTAATAAAACTGTTGAAGACTAGCAAGATGACAACATAAAGAAACAGTTGGGTTTCGTATGTTCAAGGATCTCATGGAGTGGTGATTTTTTCAAAGAAGGTAGATTCGGGGACTGTAATTTCTCGAAGGGAGGATTGATGAAGACCCTGATAATGAAAGAGAAATACAAGAAGGGGATAAAGATTGGCACCCTATTTTGACTTGGACAATATTGTGACAGGATGAGCTGCTGTCAAACATAAAAGCAAAGAATAGGGAGAAATCTGAAGAACAGAAATTGCACGAGGGCACACAGAGATTGTGCAAGAGTACCCGTAGGATCCAACAAGATGCTGTAATGAGACAACATGTGCAAAGAGAAGAAAAGTTCCCAGATGAAGCTTAGAGAAGAGACTGTGTGAAAAAGTTGTATAACAGGAAGTCTCTTACATTCTTGATAAAGACAACAGGCGAAGACCTTTCCAATGCATGCAAGGATGAAAAGATGAGTTGTTGCAGATGCACCTAATTGAAGGGGTGCAAACACCTATGATAAAAGACGACTGCCTATAATGAAAGGTGAAAACACCAAAAGGAGTTGGTGTGGGTGGAGCTATCAAGCAGAAAGGCATAGGAGCTCCAAACATAGAATATGAGATGGAAGATTGCGAAGAGTGCACCACAACTTTCTTTTTCTATGTGATCAGTGGTAGTGATCTCTCCCAAGTCTACATGGTGATAGAGAATCTTAGATTCACTAGAGACATCCCCGATGAAAGAGGATGTGACCACTTTATGACGGACGGAGACACCTCAAACAGAAGGTGTGTGGGCCATGAAATGAGCCCAAGTACAAACCATCGCATGACAATGAGTGGAGACACCTCAGGTGAAGGTATGAAGACCATGATATGAGTCCAAGTTCAAACCGTCTCATGATGATAAACGGAGACACCTCTGACAAAAGGTGTGAGAACCGTGATATGAGTCCAAGTTCAGACCATCTCATGATGACAGGCGGAGACACCTCAAAAAAAGGTGTCAGGGCCATAATAGGAGCCCCAATTACAAAACACCCTAGAACCATTGTGATGGCTGGATATAAGTGGACAAGTGTATAGCCAATGAAAAAGCTATGAAGAGTATGGAGACAAATGCTGGATTGACTTTCATGGATATTGCCCCCATGCTAAAAATCAATGAGCTAGAAGACATTTGCCTTAGACAATAAGTGGATGACTTATGGAGCATTAAGACACGACTGCTATAAAGGAATAAAGGGTATACATAGGTTCCGAGAACAAGTTGACTCTTGTCAAGGTGGTGAGCTTGGTAATGGCATTGTAATACTCAAAGTATGAAAACAGATATGGATCAACTTTTAATAGGCTATCCCCATGGTTAAAGGTGGAGAGCTACCTAGACTCTTAAGATTAAGAGCGGGAGACTCATGGAGAAGTAAGGCATGGTTTCTAGGGTGAAACAGAGGGCAGACACAAGTCTTAGATGAGTAGACTCTTGGAAGAGTGGTGAGCTCGTGATCACATTAAAATACTCATTGACTGTTGCACTTGGGAATATCCGTTTGATAGGGTGTTGTAAGCTTTGGTGTCAGGCTTGATAAATCATTTTGGGCCAAGCATGGTTGAAATGCTTGAAGGGGAATGTTGTTCCAGAGACAAGCGGTAAACACTCTTCAGATGAGATGTGACAAACCATCTAGTTGAAGTGATCCTTTGGAGTGAGCAAATGGGTGCTTGGGTGACTCTGGTGATTGAAAGGTTTGGTGAGTACTTGTAAACTTGGTCAAAGATGGTCTCAGAATGGTAAGCTTGGAAGAGCTGTAGAATGCAAGCATGTACTGAAAAATCAAGAGGACAATTACCCACATAAATGGCAAAGGGGGTGATTGTTAGGATATTGTCACTTATGTGGCAGCATCTATAACCGATCTTCTAGAAAGGATGGCTATTATTACCATTGTCAAAGAAGGCTGCTAGGTGCAGCCACCATTGTTAAAGATGAGTTGGAGTTGATGGCCACCATTATTGACAAAAAAACAAGAAAAGCTGCCATGAATGCCTATAAATAGAGGCATATATGAAATAGCAAAATGAGAGAGAAGAGAAAGGTAGTAGAGCCAAAGAGGTGAGAAATGTAGGAGAGAGTGTGCTGCCAAGGGCAGCAAGTAATAGCTGCTATTATAGCACTGCAAAGAGAGAAAAGAGTGAGGTTTAGAGTTGCAAGAGGGGATGATGCCTCCTCCTATATTGTTGTAAATCTTGTTCTCTCCCTATATAGTAAAATGGTTTCTCCCGTGGATGTAGGCGGTTTGCCGAACCACGTTAAATATTGTGTCAGTGTGCTTGGCCGCCAATGGGCACATATCAGTACATCACCGGTCGGATTTTTGTATACCCCCCCTTTATGTTCACATCATTTAGAATCTTCTGCACTTGATATATGTTTATTGTTGAGAATTGACTGAATGGAGCATTGTTATCTGTTATTTTGTAGATTTGTTTCGTTGTTAGTTCAAAGCTATATTTATCTCCTAGTTCCCTAGAACTAGTATTCTAAATGTCATGGTAGAATTTAAACGACATTATTTTTTCTTTGTTTGCCCTTTTCTTTCTGATTTTCAGGGTCATTAACAGATTGTGAAGATCCTCCAAAAGGATTTGTTGTGCCTCCTGGTAGATGCCTAGTTGTTCCTTTGAACATATGTATTTTGCAAGGTTTGTTTTTTATTCAATGAATCCAATCAGATTCAGATTTACAATACTTGCGGGGTAGTGAGATTTTTATACACATGTCTGATTTTTAACTATAATTCAATGTTGCCATTTATTTCTTGCTACATATAAACTTCTATTTAGTTGTTTAAATTTGGTCACATCCTGCTAAATAATGAGCATTGCATCTAACAAGCATTTTGCAAACCGAAATGATGAAATTGACCTATATTTCATTCCATGAATCCGGTCTTTCAGTCTAGGCTTTCAATTTCAAATGTAGTTAAATTGACCATAACGAAGCAAATTATTAATTCCCTAGTTCTTAAATACATTAAATAATTATGAATAGTCTGAGTTGTATGCATATCAACTACTTGGTAATGCTCTTTCAAGATATACAGTGTACATTTTCTATAGCAGCAATGTTCACATGTTTTCATTTGATAATTAAAGATAAAAAACATTCAAAATCAAAATAATTCATCTACTAGCACTACCCTTACATAAACCAATATCCCAACTTCAAGCACTAATCTAACATCAACAATTATAGGATCCATCACAGATAATAAAGATAAACAACCTCAAATTCTTACATCAAGAAAAAGAAATGTTGATGATATAAAAAAATCACAAAATTAGGATCACTTTACAAAGCTTGATGGTGATCCTAAAACCTTTAGAACTGAATGTAATTATTATTGAAAGGATTACGAATGTCGTACTATTTTTTATGAAACAAGTACTATGTGGAGTCATTTAAAAGTATGCACAAAATTTTTTTTTATGGTTAATAAAAAGCAAAAAAAACAAATGGTACTAGAACCTAAAAAAAAAGAAGGGTGAATTGGGAGATTAAAATATGGACACTCTTAAAACAATATGTTATAATTATGATGAATGTAGACAAGCACTAGTAAAAATAGTTATAATTGTGGAGTAAGAGATTTATATTATTTTGTAGGATCATGCAACCTAGATTTGACATTCCTTTTCGTTTCACTGTTATAAGAGATTGTTTGAAACTTTTTGTTGTAGAGAAGGAAAAGTTAAGGACAACTCTTAGGGGTCAATAATTATGCTTAACATTAGATACATGAACATTAATCTAAAGCATGAACTATATGTTCTTAATGGCTTATTAGATTGATGATGAGTGGAATTTACATAAAATAATTCTTAATTTTTGTCAATTTTCTAATCATATGGATGAGATAATTGATCAAATTATTGAGAATTATTTATTAGAGTGGGGGATTAATAAACTTTTAACTGTTATAATAGACAATACAAGTTCTAATAAAATGACTATTTCATTTTTAAAGAATGTGGTGAGAGATTGGCCAACTAATATATTATTAAATGAGCATTTGCATGTTAGATGTTGTGCGCATATTGTAAACTTCATTGTGTGTAATGACTTAAAAGAGAATAATGTTTCAGTTGTTAAGATTCAAATTGCAATTAGGTTTGTGAGCTCATCACCTTCTAAGCAACTTGCATTTAAGAAATGTGCAGAAAAGTTGCATAGACAGTGTAATAAATCATTGTGTTTGGATGTTACAACTCGATGAAATTCAACTTATCTTATGTTAGAAACTACTGAAAAGTTTGAAAAGGTGTTTATAAGGTTAGGTGAAAATAAACTTAGGTATATGAGTTATTTTTTGAAGGTTAATTCAAAAGGAAATAAAAAAATATAGGGCCACCTAGTTAGGAGGATTGAGAAAAAGCTAAAACTTTGGTGAAGTTCTTAAAGATCTTTTACATGGTTACATTGAGATTTCCTAGCTCATTGCATGTCAGCATCAAATTCTTTCTTCAATGAATTGATTTGCATGCATACAAATTTATTGCAATTGTGTAAAAATAAAGATAATTTTTAAGTGGAATAACAATAAACATGATGTTAAAGTTTGAGAAGTATTGATGTTGTGAAGTAAATGAAAAACATTTATTGTATGTGGCTAATATTTTAGATCTATGTCTTAAGTTGAAATATATGAATTTTTTTTGTGAGCTTGTATGAGTTTTATTTGAAAACCGATGAAGTGGTGGATGACAATAGACATAAACAGGATTTTAATAATACTATTGATGACATAGAGGTAGCTATTAACACCTTAGCTTAATTTAAAAGGCATTTACAAGTGAGAAAGATAGTGTAAAAAATAAAAATAAGGTTGAGAGGTATTTAATTGATAGTTGTGAGGATCCTAATGATGATAAATTAGATATTTTAGGTTGGTGAAAGAGTAATGCTTCAAAATATAAGATACTTTCAAAAGTTGCACAACATGTTCTAACTTCTGAATAACCTTTTACCAAAGGTGGTCGTATACTCGACCAATTTCAAAGTTCTCTATTTCTAGAAACAATTCAAGCACTTATTTATTATCAAAATTAGTTACATCATGGACCAATTTGAACTAATATTAGAACCTTGATTATTGATTTTGCAACCTACAAAAATCTTGAGTTAAGTAATTTTTCTTATAAACTTACACCTTTTATTTTATGATTTATTCATTATTGCATTTTCATTCTAACATCTAATTTTTTATTTTATAGAATTTGTAGAAAGTTACATCTAGCAACGGATGATAATTAGAGATGATGTGCACAATGAAGATTTATTTTTTTGGCTTGGAGTATTTTATAACAATGTTATTTGTTTTTTTAAGCCTTTTGAAAGCAATGCTTTGTAATTTGGATTTTAACTTATTGGTGTGTGTGTGTTATTTAAACTATTCTACAATAAGAGTCATGCTCACTTAAACAAAAAAAAGAAAAATATTAGGAAGGAAAAAAACATATTGAAAACAAGATTGACATTAACAATTTATTATAAATGAATGTTTAGTGACAAAAAACTTAATATACACAAGATTAACACTAACAATTTAATATAAATGAATATCCAGTAGAAAAAAGATTAAATATACTGTGGAATTTTATAAGAAAATTAGACAATATTAACATCAATGTCAAGCCCATCGAAAAGCCCATTAGAAAGTTAAAAAATAAAGCCCAAAAAAACTATATAGGTTTTTCTAGGGTTTTGACATAAAAACCGAACCAAATTGAAATTGGTCATTTGGATTTAGTTTCGGTTTATTTATTATTATTTTTTAAGAATTTGATTTGATTATTTTTATATGTAAAAACCAAATCGAATCTCAAATGATTACCCCGAAAAATAAGAGATGAAGAGGTGAGAGTTTCATTGATATTACATGATCACTATAATCTAAAGGAATAAGCTTAACTTAAATATAAAGAGATTATATATAAGCTAAACTAAAAGGAGAATAAAAATATTATTGTACCCTTAATAAATAAAACAAAATAACTTGTATTTCTTAACATTTCTCCTCAAGTTCATGATGTAAAAACTATAAGTATCGATATTTTGCCAACAAAAATAAAAATAAAAAATACAATACGACTTGGTAAAAAAATTTATAATTTATAAAGAAGAAACAACAAAAGGTAAATTAATTGTGCCATTATTGAGATGATGATGAGAGAGATGACAATCAATCTCAATATGATTTGTTTGTTCATAAAAAATAAAATGTAAGCAATTTGAATAGAACTCTAGTTACTACAATACATGGAAGTGAGATAAGAAAGAGAAATTTTCATATTTGCAACTAACCAACATAACCAATCAATCTCTTTGATAATAAAGGTCAGAGCACGATATTCTACTTTGGTTGAAGATTGAAAGATAATAAATTATTTCTTACTCTTCTAATAAATATGAGAATTACCTAAAAAGATACAGAAATTAGTAACATACTTGTTATCTATGAATCATTGTCATGATCGGGATTATAGTATGCACGCAGCTCCAAGAAAGAGGTGGATGAAAGTAAAAGACTTTGAAAGACTATACCTTGAAAATATCACAATATACATAGAATAGTTGTCCAATGAACAATAGTTAAAGAAGCAACAAACTGACTAACAACACAATATACAAAGAATAGTTGTCCAATGAACAGTAGTTAAAGAAGCAACAAACTGACTAACAACATATGTCATATTTAGATGAGTAATAATGAGATATATTGATTAGTACTTAAAAGTGCATTTTTATCATGATTTTATATCATCATTTTGCACTTGAAGTATCAATAACTCCTTAACTAAAATATGTTTTATAATAATGTATCTAATAATATAAGATACCTATAAATTGTGGTAAATGTCTATTTTTAATGCAAGCCTATCACATAAATGAAAATATTGATTGATGACTTTAAGAACTTAAATTGCAAAGGCAAAGAGATGGTCAAACTTAGAAAAGAGATGTCGGTGCAATCCAAACCAGAACACTGTTCGGTAATTGAG
>NW_011499928.1:562926-639965 GCF_000495115.2 Populus euphratica
TGGTTTGACCCCGGTCTTGCCGGGTTATTTATTACTTCGACACTCCTGCACTTGGGAGAAGACATCAATCTTTTAGTCATGTCATATATCAAGCTCTCAACAACACTAAGGTATAAAGTAGAATCTAACAAAGGTAAACCATCATAAAAAGAATATCTTATGCTAACCTCAATGAAAGTATATACAATCTTATTATTAATAAGTCTAGCCCGCTTAAGAATATTTGCAATATATTTTGACTGAAAAAGAAGATAACCTTTAGGTGAGTAAGTTACCTTAATACCTATGAAATGTTGAAGATAACCCAAATCTTTCATTTCAAACTATTTAGCTAACTCTATCTTTAAAATTGAAATACTATCAATGCTATCACTAATAATAATTATGTCATCAACATATAAAAGCATAATGATACGACCTATATCAATGCACTTAATAAAAATAGCAGAATCATAACTGCTAGAAAACAAATCTAAGAGAAGAGATCATAACAAAAAATTCTCAAGCCAAGCATGAGGTGTTTGTTTGAGACCATATAATACTTTTTTAAGCTTACAAACATACCAAGAGTCATGTGAAACACTAGGAAGTGGTGTCATATAAATTTATTCTTGAAGATCTCTATTCAAGAATGTATTTTTAACATCAAGTTGAGAGATATATCATTGATGAATTGAAGTTACGATAACAAAAGTATAAATAATAGTCATTTTTACAATAGGAGTAAATGTCTCCTCATAATCCATACCATATTGTTCGCAACCAACATAACTTTATATCGTTTAATAGGCCCATCAAAATTAGTCTTAATCTTATACACTTAATAACAACCAATAACACTCTTATCAAGAGGTAGAGGAACCAAATATCTAGTATCTTTCTTATGCATAGCAAAAAAATTCATCATTCATAGCTTGATACAAAAAAAAAATAAAAATACCTTTTTATAGGGAAAAGGGTAAGAGAGACAATGAATATAAGCTAAAAATAAAGTAAATGATTAAGAATAACAAGAATAAGCAAAATATGATAACTTTATAGACTTATAAATGCTTATGGATTGATAAAGAGGTAGATCCACAGTATCAGACAGAGCTTGAGGGATTGTAGAGAAGAATAAAGCTTCATGTGTGTCGGAGAATAAAGTGTCAGTACCTATAGAATGATCAGTACGAATTGATCGAACATGAGGAGGAGTATTTGAGGTACTAGGAACCTGAGATAAGAAACTATCAAAAATTTTTTTTTTAAAGGATTTATACAAATAAGATTAGATCTAATCAAGCTATGGATAATGGATAGAATAGAAAAGAACAACATAATGAGACACATAAAGTTTCTAAGTTATTGGATCAACACAATGATATCTCCTTTTACCTTTACCAAAACCAAGAAAGACACAAATAACAAATCAATAGCACAACTTACTGCATTCTACATGAGGATAAAGAATAAAACAAGTACAATGAAAAGCTATAAAAGAAGAATAATTAGGGGGATACCCATATAATTTTTCAAAAAGAGAAAAACCTGAAATATAAGAATATGAAATTGTATTAATAAGATAATAAAAGAGAATAAGAAGTTTCGATAATATGCCTATGTTTTTTTTCAGCAACTCTATTTTGCCTAGGAGTATCTATATATGAAGTTTGGTAAATGGTTTCATCTAAGGCAAACAACTCGTGAAATTTATTAGAGGTATATTTCTCACTCAAATTACACTTAAAACATTTTATAACAATAAAATATTGAGTTTTGATAAAAGCTCAAAAGGTTGTATATATCTCAAAGAATTTAGAATGACTTTTTATTAGATAAACCCAATAATAACGATTATGATCATTAATGAAAAAAACATAATATCAAGATACTTTTTTTGTGGCAACAGGAGAAGGTCCCCTATACATCAAAATGAATCAAGTCAAATGGGGAAGAAGAAACAAAAATACCTCAATTAAAAAGTAAAATAAAAATTTTTATCAGTTTGCAACCACTACAATAAGAAATATCATAAGTTTGAAAATTTTCTAAAGCTCATATGGATGCTAAAAATCTTAAACGAGAAGACGAAACAATAGGTAAACAAGAATGCCATAAATAAAAACTAGAAGAGAAAAGACATAGACAAAAAGAAAACAAATCAACACTAGTAACAGTAGTAATAACAGCAATAAAAATTGACGCTTTTAACTCATCCAAAATATATAGTCCATTCTTCCCATGACTTGTCCCAATCAACTTCTAAGATTGCAAATCATGTACATAACAAAAACAAAAGGAAAAAAAAAACCTAAATAATCTCCAAAATTACATAACTGACCAACACAAAAAAAATCAATTTGAGTATCGAAATAAGATAAACACTAGGAAAAGACAAGTGAGGTGTGACAATAAAACCAACACCTGTTAACAGTATGAGAGTGCTATCAATAGTCATAACAGAAATAGAAGGCCAGGAGACATAAAAGTAAAAGATAAAGAATCTGAAGATATGTGATGTGAAGCACTAGAATTCATGACTCATTCAGAATGTGACATACCTGAGGAACTACAAGATAATTAACCTATGAAAAAAGAAGTGGTCAATGCTTGTGATTGTAAGGAGATAAACTTGTAAAATTGCTCAACTAAGGTACTAAAATCAATGATAGAGCCTGATGAAATTACTGCTTCAGTATTATGGTATGGTGGTTTATAATCCTAAGGTGATTTATGAGTATTAGATTATGACTGATTGTCAAGCTTCCAAGCTTGATTTTGCTATCTTAACTGGGGAAATTAAGCCTTTTAATGACCTTTTTACTTACAGAACTTATCAAAGGAAACCTTTGTGTAAGACTTATTCTATTGATTAGAGAATGGCTTAGAGGGTACTACTAATAGAGAATGATTGGAAGTAAATTTTTTTTTCTTTTTAGAATAAGACTAAAAATGTATTTCCTAAGCCAATAACTTACTAATAATAGAGTCAATAGAAAATAGTGGAGAATGATACAAAACTGAACCTCTAAGTCCTTTAAAATGATTGTGAAGTGCTATTAAAAACTATATCAATCATTGTTGCTCTTTATGATCAATATAGGCATCATATGCCTTTAATTTTATCGATTCTGTAAGAGCCATATGCCTTTAATTTTGTCGATTCTGTAAGAGCCAATTAATCCTAAAGATTTGTCATAACAGGATAAAACTCTTGAATACTTATATTCTTTTAGTGAAGAGCTCGTATATCACTCTCTAATTGATACTACTTTGCAAAATTTGATTGCGTGAAGAATTTTTATAGATGATTCCAAACCTTCTTTATTGTCTCATACTTCGCTAACTACATACCTATAGAATGCTCAACATAAATTGTTAATCCAAGTAATAATCTTTTAATTGTTTGCTTTCCATGCATCTATCAAAGCACCATACCCTACATCAGTATTTCAAGGTATCACATAAGTTCCACTAACATATCCCTACATCCTTTTGCCTTCACAAACTAAAGCAAATCATTTTTTTCATTGGCTATAATTAACAAACAAAGGAAAACTAGAACATAAAAGAAGTAAAGAACAAAATACCTAATTGCAAAAATTGAACACATATTATAAAAACTGAACAAATATATTCTCAAAGTTATGCAATCTCTCAAAAAAAAAATTACAAAAAGAGAACTCAGATATTAAATTGCAAAAACTGAAAGGAACAAATACCAAATTTACAGAAACAAAAACACAAATATCAAATTACAGAAATTGAAGGGAAGATGAAAGATGTGTTTAAGATTAAACCTTGTTACATAAAATCATACTCTGATACCATGTTAAACAATTCAAAATTAAACAAAGAGAAAATATGAACATAAAAAAAAGGAGAGGATACAGTTTCATAGATTACTTTATTCCGCAATTCTTGTTTTAATCTAAATACAAAGAGATTATATATAAGTTAAATTAAAAATACTATTTTACCTTAATAAATAAAATAAAATAAATATATTTCTTAATAAGACCTTATATTTATAAAGATTTATAGAAACTCTCATTTTTTTTTAATACTACATGCCACTATTTTAAAATATTCAGGCATTACACTATTCCAAAAACATATTAAAGAACAAATCTGACCCCATTTAGTTAGACAATGGTTGATGTGTCCCAAAAAAAACAATTTTATCCCTTAGTGATAATTAAATGGAAGATTTCTTTGAAAGTAAAGTGAGGTTTTCAACGTGGACCCTGGATTGCTTCAATATTTTACTCACATAATTTAGAGTTTTCTGTAATTGAATACATAATGAGTGCATTCAAGCACCTTTTTATTTTTTCCCCCCAGGTGCTATAAAGAGAAATAAATTATGATGATCTCCATCGAGCACCATCCATTGGCTCAGGTAGTGTGGGGCAGAGAGAAGGCTTTAGAGGGTGGAAGGGTCCCCACTATCCCCACCTCAGACCCGTATTCTCATGCAGGAAAAATTATGGCTCATCAATGGTCACGGGCAGAGGCGGGGCTCCACCGCAAAATTGTGGCCAACTTTCTGTTTTTCTTCCTCTCTCTCTCTCTCTCTCTCCCTGGTGGCCAATTTTCTGTTCTTCTACCTCTTCTTCCACTCTCTCTCTCTCTCTCCCTATTTTTTTTTTGAACGATGTGTCACGCGCAATGGTAAAGACGTGTGGTACCCACTTGTTGTTTAAGAGTCAAAAGCTTAAACCCCAATCGCCGACATCTCACGTGGGCGCTCATCAGGGATCCTCTCTCTTTTGTTTCGTTGTTAGCTCATATTAGTCCTCAATGTATAAGTCTTATCTCAATTAGGTCCCCAACTAAATTTTAAACAAACGAGTCCCGATTTATCTCATTGGATCCTTCTTGAATCAATGTGACTAAGAGTTTCCTCAATTGAATCCCCCGACTCTAGGTTTTAGACCATATTGGGTTTATTTTTATGATGGATGGACCAAATTGAGGATACTTTATATGATGGGCACCCAATTGATGAAAAATATAGTTTAGAGACTTAATTGAGGTTATAGATTGGACCCAAATCTGAGGTTTCCGTTTTGTTTTTCCAGTATAGATTTCACTAGAGACAAGTCATTAGATAAATTTTCTGCTTCAAAAGAACCCTCATGTTATAGATTGGACCCATATCTGAGGTTTCCCTTTTGTTTTTCCAGTATAGATTTCACTAGGACAAGTCATTGGATAAATTTTCTGCTTCAAAAGAACCCTCAATGGATATTCTTTTAATGGATTAATGGATGCAAGGAAACTTCCTCTTCCACTTCAAAAGACTCTTCAATCATGGGCAACCGTTACTTGAACTTTGCAATTCTTTCTGGGCAGAAGCTATATGACAGATGCAACCTTTCGAGCGCATGACTTGTTGGTTCAATACAGAGAGATATGGAACTATAAGAGAACATGTTGGCATTAGTAACACCTTCGTGAAATTCATTAAGGTTTTTTCTTAGGTAGGTTTGGTCAGTCATGTCCGTGTTTAATGGGCACTATCCAGTTTGAATTCCATCTGAACCGTCACTTAGCTGGATTCATGTACTGCGTCTAGCAAGCTGTGAGCAAATCCAAGCATTGTCTTTTATTATTGTTGTAGTGAAATATTTTAAAGCATCGAGGACCAGCGTTATTGTTTTGAGATGAAAGACAGTGAAAACAGAGGAAATATATCTCCTATTGATCATTACTAGTAATTGAAAAAAAGAGTACAAAAAAAAATTAAAATTGACAATTCAAGAGGGAAAAGAAGAAGAAGAAAAGATTAAAGCTGGTGAGCGCAATTAGAGGATGGTTTTCGTATGATCTCCTTTCAAATCACAACTAAACTTACTTTTTGCATGAAAAGAAAAGAAAAGAAATGATTTAATCTTTGGTTTAAAGAGATTATGATTAGAACGCGTGAAATCCGCCGAATATGTATGAGCTCAGTTTAATGCAAGGGAAAAGCAAAGAAAAAACATTAAGTGGTGTAGCTCCTACTCGCGGGCTGTCATTATTTATAGCCTGACCTCACCAATCGACTTCTATCATATTATTATTGTCACCACCTAAGAACAACTGTCATCCCTCTCAAATCCAGTAACTAGTAATGTTCCTTTCTCAATCATTTACTTGTAGTCAATGAGAGTGAAGTCTTCTGTCTCATTTTGTTTTTGCTTATAGCTGACTTTGGTGGCATTGGTTCATTTGCATTGCGTTTTTTATTTTTGCAGATCCAATGGGAAATGCTGTCTTGCTTCACTTGTTATGTGGAGTTTTGGCTGTTTTGAGTGCTTCTTTAGTGAATGCAGATGACCCTTATAGGTATTATACATGGACTGTCACTTATGGGACTGTTAAACTTCTTGATGTGCCCCAACAGGTTGGTAGCTCATGCTGCTGCTGCTGCTGCTCTGTTATGGACTGTTTGTGATAATTTTGGATTTAGGGTTTTCTTAAAATAGAAGGTTCTGTGTTTTGTCCATGCAGGTTATCCTTATCAATGGCCAGTTTCCTGGTCCTAGGCTTGATGTGGTCACCAATGACAACATTATCCTCAACCTCTTTAACAAGCTGGATCAGCCTTTCCTGTTGACATGGTGGGTGGTTTTCTCTTGTCACTGCATTTCTTGAATGAATCGTCTCTTGGGTTACCTACTACTCTTTCTTTATTCTTTTCATTTTTTGATGTGTTCAACATTGGAGCTCTTGGATTTTGGCTACTTTATGCGTCTGAATTAATCAACGTCTCAAATGTTTAATTAATTCAGGCAAATTGCTGCTCCAGACTTGGTTGAGTGGAGTTTCTTATCTTCTCAAATCCTATTCTTGTTAATAGAAAGCTAGAGTATCATAATTCTTTGTTTTAGTAGTCTGCATTTTGTTTGCCATCAAAACATAACATTTTTATTTCTTTATTTCAGCAGTCCTTTCTTCTTCGGAAGTCGAGTTTTATGCCCAGTGATGATTCCATATCTGCATTTTGATTTTCTCCTTGGCTTGTTATTTGATTATGGCAATCTAGTGAAAGCATTGCATTCTGAGAAATTGTTTTGTAACAACTAGGAATGGAATTAAACAAAGGAAGAACTCATGGCAAGATGGAGTGCTGGGAACCAATTGTCCCATCCCTCCCAACTCTAACTACACTTACAAATTCCAAACCAAGGATCAAATTGGTTCCTTCACATACTTCCCATCAACTCTGTTGCACAGAGCTGCTGGAGGATATGGAGCAATCAATATCTATGAGAGACCGAAGATCCCAATTCCTTTCCCTGTTCCTGATGGCGATTTCACTCTACTTATTGGTGATTGGTACAAGACCAGCCACCAGGTAAGCAACATTTACTTTCCTTTTACTTTGAAGGTGTTCTTTTTTCTTTTCTTTACTCTCTAGATACGTTCTGTATTTCTTCATTCCAGTCCTGATATTTTGTTCAGCACCAAGACATTCCCATTGACACGCTTTAGCAAGCATATAGGCAAATGCTGAAACATACATGTTTTATGATGTCTAAGTTGTGTTATTTGGGTGTATTTTTTGTTTTTATTTGCTTCCAAACCATTAGCCTATTGCCCAGAACAGCAACTGGGTGATGAGAGCTTGTGATTATGAATTTTACTCCAATTTTCTTTGAGATTAACCGAAATGACCGAATTCTTTTCTTTCTTGCTTTGGGAAATATGCCTCCCCTTGGTGGATGAGATACCACTCGAGATTTATTGTTGTTTACAAGCTGCTATGTTTTGGTTTTCTTTTCCTTTGGAACACAACCTATTGAACCATGAGTGTTCTGGAAATCATGTCAATTAGGTGGAATCTTGATCATTATATGGATGCTAATTATTCATTGTAGGGCCCTCTGATGCCATAGAGCAGTGGTTTAATAAATTAGCTCTACACGTTTCCTGGACCAAGTTTCCTGTGCACATGTCCTAGCTTCTTTAGGAAGTCTGTCTTCCTGTCTTGGCACCACCGTCCATGTTAATCAGTTTTTATTTTGCAGACCTTGCGGGCATACTTGGACTCTGGCAGAACTCTTCCCTTTCCTGACGGTGTACTTATAAATGGTCAAACTTATTCTACCTTCAGTGGTGATCAAGGTCATACATTGCACTATAATTCTCTTGGTTCCTTTCATGATATTCAGCATTGAAACCATTCTAATCATACTCTTTCACAAATTATTTTTCCAAACAATGTTTTCCTCTTATTTTCAGGTAAAACCTATATGTTCAGGATTTCAAATGTGGGGATGTCAACCTCATTAAACTTCAGAATTCAGGGCCACAGCATGAAGTTAGTTGAGGTTGAAGGATCTCACACTGTTCAGAACATATATGACTCGCTTGATGTACATGTTGGCCAATCCGTTGCTGTCTTAGTAACCTTAAACCAGAGTCCAAAGGATTACTACATCATTGCATCTACACGTTTTAATAGGAAGATTCTAACAACAACAGCAGTTTTACACTACTCAAACTCTCGGACCCCAGCCTCTGGACCTTTGCCGGCGGCTCCATCTTACGGATATCATGGGTCCATGATGCAAGCACGAACTTACAAGTACATGAATCTTCAGAAAATTTTAGCTTGTTTTCCATCTGCACAAGTTGAGTTGATTCATTTGATATTCGAGTAGAATGATTGTTTCTCACCATTTCGTTGTTTTTCTTGCAGGTGGAATTTGACAGCGAGTGCTGCCAGGCCAAATCCTCAGGGCTCATATCACTATGGAAAGATTACACCAACAAAGACTGTTGCGTTGGCCAATTCAGCTCCTTTAATAAATGGAAAGCAGCGCTATGCAGTTAACAGGGTATCCTATATTAATTCTGATACCCCACTGAAGCTGGCTGACTACTTTGGCATCCCTGGAGTCTTTAGTGTGGATTCCATCGAAAGCTCTCCTTCTGGTGGTGCTGCATTCTTATCTACCTCTGTTATGTCTGCCAACCTCCATGATTTTCTTGAAGTTGTTTTTCAAAATGATGAAAAAACTATGCAATCTTGGCATCTTGACGGCTATGACTTCTGGGTTATCGGGTAACTACGAAACATTTTGTTATATGTACTTTTTGCACATCGAGGAGACTCTAATCCTTAATTTACCACATGCAGTTATGGTAATGGCCAGTGGACTTCAGCCAAGAGAAGCACGTACAATCTAGTTGATGCTCTTACCAGACACACTGTTCAGGTAAAATAAATAGATGTTCTCATTAGATTGTTTTCCTGGATCGGTATGGCAGATGACAGATAGCTCGCCTACTAATTGCATGTGATAAAATACTAAAATTCATTAGTTTCATGTGGCAAGACACAAACTTGTTCTTTACTGTTGCCAAAGGAGACAAAAAAGAGTAAAAGATCAATTGCCAGAAACATTTGCTTTATTATCAGTTCCAAAACCATCATCTTTTCCCTGTAACCGACTTTTGTTGGATCATTACCCTTAAGTTTTTCCAAAAATTGTAGTGTTTGCTAAGTTATTTGTGGTTTGCCGTAACTAGAATTTCCATACTTGAAAGAACAACTCTGTTTATGAGACTGGTTACAGTTCTTTTTCTCGGTTCATCGTCTTATACTTTTAGTCGATGTCTTTTGCACGCCATCCTAAAACTCGTGCTTCATGCAATCAGTCTACGTGGTTGAGTATGCACAACTTAGAAAGCTTAGCAATTTCATTCCATCATTTTCTGCAGCTCAAATTCGGATAATATCATTATAAACAAGAAATGCAATGATCAATCATGCCCATTATCAAATCGTTTCAGTTTACATTTGTTTTCATTTTCTTGATGAGCTTTCACCTACTTGCAGGTGTACCCAAAATCATGGACTGCTATTTACGTCTCATTAGACAACCAGGGTATGTGGAACATGAGGTCGGCAATATGGGAAAGGCAGTATCTTGGGCAACAATTCTATCTCAGAGTCTGGACTCAAGTCCACAGCCTTGCAAATGAATATGACATTCCCTCTAATGCTCTACGCTGTGGCAAAGCCATCGGAATACACTCTTAGTTTCACCAACTATTAAATCGCAGTCTGTTTTCTTGGTCATGAGAGTTTGACTAGCAAGGGAAAACAACACAGAGACAGAAACCATGGAGCATATTTAATTGAATATTGACTTTGTTATATATGTATATCTAGAGGGAAACGAAACTCAGATTTTGGTTGCAATTTATGGTCTTTGTCAGCTTTAAAAGCCTGGAATCCTGCTCATCTTAGTATTTATTTTCAGATGGCTAACAAAAGAAATTTAAAATTACATCTAAACAAATTGAATACATGTCGAAGGTCTGTGTTTGTGTTTACTTGCATCAAGTTGTCTTGGCTTAATAGGAATGCTTGTTCATTTTGCTCTTATTCTGCAAACTCTAGCAACAGCTAGCATAAAGAGTTGCATAATGTGATGTGAGAGCAAGTGAGAATGTGCATGATGCGATTAGGGTGATGAATCTCCTTTGCAACTGATTCAAAGTACGGAAAGGTTGTGAAATCACCACACCACATCTATGGTTTTCTAGTTTTATGTGTACTAGAGTTCTGTCATAGACTTACAGATATAATAAAACACATTCAAATAAATACAAAATCAAACCCAGCTATCTATTGTTATCTCGTATATTCAAGGAGTTGTTATGAACATGATCTGATGATGGTTTTGTGGATCCTTCTATAACCCTACCCACCCCCCGCGCGAGCCTAGCATTTAAGTCTTGAACGCGTCGCTTGGAAAGAAAGATGAAGAGGTCGACCAAGGCTCCTTGTAAACATGTCTGCTAGTTGGAGATGATTTGGAACGTAGCGAACCCGAAGTTGTTCTAAGGCTACTTGTTCTTGTACAAAGTGATAATCTAGATCAATGTGTTTAAATCATTATGTGAGTCTGGATTGACAGTAAGGAAAATTGAACTTTGATTAGCACAAAGAATGACTGGAGGTAAGAATCGTGTAGGGTATCTAGCTCAATCAGCATCAGAATAAGTAAGAAGAGCTCGTGAAGAAGATTGAGTGAGAGTTGGACCAAACTAAAGAGTCCCTTCAATGTAGCGAATGATCCTTTTTATAGCCTGGAAATAATTAAGTGAAGGCTTATGTATAAACTGACTTACAACAGTGATAACATGAACAATATTTGGTCTTGTGATTGTGAGGTATTCAAGCGCACCAACAGGAGACTATTATAACAGAGGGATCATGGAAGTCAAAACCAGTGCTAGAGAAATGAAGAAATGATGAGCAATGACCAGAGGACTGCCTACTGGTTTGCAGTCCAGTAATTGGGCACGTTGTAGAATGTTATGTGTATATTTGATCTGACTTAGAAACAGACTAGTAGGATGTTGATGTGCTTCCAAGACTAAAAAATATGTCTTTGGTGGAAAACTCCCTTGTTAATTTGCCAATAAAGCTGTGATGTTTTGAAAAAATAAATAGGAAAAGGCAATAATGTTATGTGAGGTTTAGAAATAAGTATAAATAAATAATGGGTATTGTAGTAATTGAAAAAAACTTAATAAGTATAAATGATAAAATTGAGTTAGATATTTTGATAAATCAGTAGGTGATATATAGAAAAATATGAGTTTAAGGTTGAAGATGATAGAATTTTAGTTTGGTCCCTTAAATTATAAAAATTACAAATTGGTCCTTGAAGCATAATTTGATATTTTGGACAGAAATGAGGATGGATTATGAGTGAAATTTCAATATAATTATGAATTTATGATATTTTTAGTTTGGTTCTCTGATTTGATAAAATTACAATTTGACCTTTAAAAATATGATAAAATTCTAGATTGATCCCTAACTATAATTTTAATTTTTTACTTTTTTGATGAATGATTGTAAAATTCAAGTTTTATGATTTGCTTTCTTTTAAATTTAATTTTGAGAAAACCATTTAATTTTTAGGTTTTTAGAAAAAAAAACTAGTTAGGTTCATAAACATATAGAGTCATGAGTTAGATTTTTAGTTAAGTCTATTAAATAAATTTTATATTTTTTTAGTTGATTTTTAGTATATCTTATTTTTTATTTAGATAATCTTGATATTCTAGATACAGGACATCAATATGATTGCCTTCAATATTTGCTTTCGTGTTATTTTTATTTTTAAATCAAGTGAGTGAATAATTTTTTATATACATGAGAAATAATATAAATATTTGAATTGTTAATATGAATTGAATTATGCTTCTTAATAATATACATTTTGATTATTATCATTTGTTATGATAAAACATAATCAATTGTTGAATATAAATTCTTGATATAAGACAATATACACTTCTAAATTGATAGCTTCTTATTTGATTGATGTCATAAGTTGAGTTTTGAGATATAAATATGTTTATTTGATTATGATATGAACTTATGGTATGTCAATTAGAATACTAATTCTAATAGAGTAGTATTAGTCTTTGTGCAAATCATATTTGAACCTTGGTTGGTCGAATAAGTCAATAACCTATGTGAACTGATCATTTTATAGTACGAAGCCTCATATTTATAGCATTTTGATTTTCGAACGAATTTTATCTTATAATATTTTTGTTATCGTCTATTTGAGAAACTTTTCTATAAGAACCTAATCTATTTGAGAAACTTTTCTATAAAAACCTAAAGCTATAATTGTGTATATATATTCCTCAATGTTATATTACCTTGTGTATATATATTGAATATTTTCTATTCATTAAGTTATTGAACTCACCCTCTTATTATTATTTCTTATGCTTATAAGCTATAAGCATGATATTTTTGTTGGACCTTTAAAATTTAGTCTAGTTAATGCTTTATAATTATAAAAGTTTGTATTTATATTTTATATTAAGACAATCAAATTATATTATAAAGTAAATTTTATTATTAGTACCGTGTTAAACATTGATTGAGTTATTAGACACTAAGTTTATATATAAGTTTGAATTAACATAAATATAAAACCTTAAAGAAGAATTTTGTATATATGCTAGTCATCGATCTGAAAATCGGGTCATGACAAAAGCTATAAAAAAAATCCAATTGTTGCTTTTCTTAGCAATATCATCAATATATAATAATAAATAAATTAAATTATCACCTTTTAAAAAATAATAAAGATAAATTAACTAAAAAAAATCTAGCATCAATTAGAAAAGAGCTAAAACAATAAAATGAATTTTTAAGCCCAAAAAGTTCTTTGCGTGGCCTACACACATGTGAGGGATGTTTGGAACCAATATAATTAGTGATTGCTCAATATACACTTCTTCGTGCAAAAGGAAACTACTAAGAAATACATTCTTAATGTCAAGTTGACGAAGAGGTCAATTATTGGAAATTGCCAACGATAAAACAACCTGAATTATAGATTCCTTAACACCATGGCTAAAGCTTAAACATCAAACTCAATTCGAGGGTTGAGGTAGCTAAGGCATCAAGTTATAGATTATATAAGTGGATCCAATTCAATTTAGATAAATTTAAATTAATCTAAAAAAATTAATATATATATAAAATTTTCATATTTAATATAAAAAAACTTAAAAAATAACTAATATAAATACAGACTATACATGTTGTAAATAATAAAGTTTAAAATATTATTTCAAAAGATTTTTAATTTCATATTAAAAAAATATTTTTTTTTATAAATATAGAGTATATATACCAGAAGAATTCAAATCTCATATTGAAAAAATAATTTTTTTCTTGTAAATATAGAATATATATACTAAAAAATTTCAAATCTTACATTGAAAAAATAAAATATTTTTTTAATATTTATTTAATAAACTTTGAAAAGATAACTAACTAAAATATATATATATATAAAAAATAAGATCTATATAAGGTTGCGCCGATTATGGATCAACTTAACTAATTAACTAGATTTGACTATTTTTTTCCTCTTGCGGCCTTTCATCATTTTATTTGGGGCAGTCCAGCCACTAAGTCATCCTGTCGAGCTAATCTGAATTTAATAATTATAGCTAAAAATCTCTTATAAAATTGAGCCCTGGTAGTTGAGTGTACTCCTTTGCTGCAAGTCAGGCTTTTAGGCAATTGAAACTTGAAAAACGCATTTTGAACCCACAACATTTTCACAGGTCGACGTGCCAGATCCAATGTTTGATTGTGTTGAAGTGCTCGAATTTCCTCATCCATAGCGGCAATCCACCCTGTGTGCTTGGCAATGAATTTAAACCCTTTTTGGCTCCCGCATAGTAAGGCAAGGAATGAATTAGAGTAGAATATGGAACAGTGCTGATATAAGTTGTTTGGGTTTAAAATTGTCATTTTTAGCTTGAGTTTCCATAGGATGAGTACTTGAAGACTGGGGCCAACAGAAGATGGATCCAATAATGGTATATGCATGTTAGTTGGGTGCGAGGGGATTTAAAGGCTTGTTCATGTGCCAAAGGTGGCGCAGTAATAGAATCCTGCAAAACAGATGATGGCACAAAACTTGCTGATGGGTCACTTAAACAGGAGCTACACAAAAGTGATAAGGAATTGGGTTGCTTGGATGAATGGGCGGCCTCGAGTTCGTTGGCTGAGCTAGTCGAAGAAGGAATTGGCTCAAGGAATGCAGAAGTCGGGCAATTGGATATAGATCCAAGGTAAGAAATGTTTGAAAAAGGATATGTATGTTCATCAAAAGAAGCATGTCGAGAGATAAAGACTTGATTAGTCAAACAATCTAAGCAAGGAAAATCATGATGAAAATTAGACATATAGTATCTCGAACGGAGACACGCCATAAAGTGTGGGCGTGGGAAACCGATTAGATGTGAAACTTACAATGCCAAGGGCATCAACCCTAAGTTGTAGGGGACATGAGAATGAAAAGGCATAGCAGGTCTAGTTTCAGTTATATATTTATGTTGGCGCTCTGCACGATCATTTTGTGAAGAAATACGGCCAAAAAGAGGCTCTATATTTATTATCCCCCATCTTTGATCTAATGTCAATAACTATTTGACGGAGTTGATCATAACCCATCAAAAATCATTTATATTATTGTTTCAAGGCCATAAACTCCTCGGACTAGGTGCTCGATATTGATAAAGAGCTCCCAATAGTTGAGACACTACAGGTCGTTTACAAGTTTTTGGTCGTAGTGTTGGAGAGCCTCTAGTCCTAATTTTTTTCGGATCCACCAAATAATCCCACTTCCATCCATAAATCCAGATCAAAATCCAGATGAGTCGAAGAATCTTCCCCATATTTCTCCTTCAATTGGCTATTATAGGTCTCCTGAAAATTAAAAAAAAATCATCATATTCAATTTAAGAAAATAATAACTTATGAAATAAAATGATTGAATAAACATACTACGAAGCGTTGAGCACGGTTATCCATGAACTATTGCACCCTCTTTTGGCGATCTTAACTCTGCACATGCATCTCTACAAACAGCTCTATTGGATTTGACTCACATTCAAGAGACATGGCCTATAAGAAAAAAAAAGTTGCAAATTAAATATATTTATAAGCAACAACAAATTAATCAATGATATATTTTATTTAAATTAATCTTACCATCCGTTTCCTATGTGCACTGAACGGGATGAAGACGTCAATGTGCGTGGTTACCAAATCATGAATTTGCTAGTATCGATTGTTGACATAAGATTGTGAGCATCATGCGAACTGCTCAGATATCATGTGCTCAATATATTACTTCCATACATCCCCCAAGATGAATGACAGTTTGAATTCCCACCAAACCCCTATGTCATTTCATCCTTCAAGACCATTATCTCTCGTATATCTTTTTGCTTCTTCTTTTTTATGTGTCATATCAAAAATCATGCAATTTACTTCCATAGTAATAAATTAGAATTTATAACATAAAATTATAAAACAAAAAATTATATTATTTTTTATATTACCTAGTTGTTACGTGATTCTCCCATACCCTCCTCACAACATTGTTGTCCGCACTATCCCACTTAAATTTATGATGTGTATAAATAATTCATTTAAAATAAAAATAGTTAAAAGATATAAAATTACAAAAATAATTTTTTAAAAATAAACTGGAAATTAAAAGTTAACGCCTATCAGAAATCATTGAAACCATGCATCGATATTAGGTTTCCACTCAAGATGTCTGGAAACCTGACTTAATTAAAATAGTGGAATCTCCATCGATGATTCAAATGTCAATGTCCTTCCACTTGCAGATGAATTGACTTTGCTGTAAAGACACACCACCTCTACACTGTGAAAACGCGCTAGAAGAGACATCATCATAAGTTTGTGCAGATGCCTCTTCGTGATCAACACCTATTAATAAGTTATCCTCACTTCTAGAAGAAGTAGCTGCAACCGTCTGCTGACGACGTGCTGTTGATTTCATTCTATACATCTACACAAATTTATATGAATAATTACATAATTAAGTTCAATTATTTAAAAATAATTTAGCAACACCTCCCTTATATTGCAGACTACCCATAGTTTTCAAATCTGTAAATATTTACAATAACCACAAACCAATTGACTCTATTGAAAAATTTTATAGACAACCTAACATCTATAAAAAATTAAAATCTATATATTTTAACGTAACATCCATAGAAATACATAAATTACAATTAAAATTAATTAAAATAATAAAAAACATAACAATCAATAGTAGAATAAAAATAAGATAAAATAATTTAATTTAATTCTTTATTTCCAATTACCATTTCCATGGAAAATTCAATAATAACAATTAAACGAAACTAAATTTTCAAATAATTATTACAATACAAACAATAAAATAATTAAATTTTCATTCTACACATCTATTCAAATTTATATGAATAATTAAATAATTAAATTTAATTATTTAAAAAAATTCATCAGCACCTCCCTTATATTAAAAACTACTCATAGTTTTCATATCTATAAATATTGATAATATCCACAAGCCAATTTTCATTCAACACATCTACATAAATTTATATGAATAATTACACAAATATTGCAAAATGAACGCTATACAACCTAACATCTATAGAAATTCAATATCTATATATTTTCAACTAACATCTATACAAATTCATAAATAACAATTAAAATTTAACAATATTTTCAATTATTATGGCAATACAAAAAATAAAATAAATTCAACAAATAAAAAGAAAAAACTAAAGACTTTAGGAATGAAAAATGTTTACCTTAATAGTGTGTTGATTTCAAGATTTTATCTACAAACAATCAACAAAGCAAATAACACCATAAAAATAATCATAATTAAAATAAAAAAGTAAAAAAAATACAAAGATAAAGAAAGGAAAATCATACCTTTTAATATGTTGAAAATTACAATCAAAACAATAAAAATACAAAGAGAAATGCAAAAGATTTACAAAAAAAGAAAAGAAGATGAACAAGAGGAGCCGAGAAAAAATGAACCGCAGAGGGGGGATCGGTTTTATACTGCAATTTTATCAACGAAATTACCGATGGAACATAGAATCATATTTTCTTTGATAGTGGCATTAAATTCTGTTAGTAATTTTTGAAATTTCACATAAATTTTTTAAAAATCCCTCCAGATTTTTTGAAGTTCGTCAACACATCTGTTGATAAAAAGGTGTTAGAGCACGGACACATTGGATTTGCTGCATCCTTCAGTAACTATATCGACCGACTAGGCAATTTGGGAGTCATGTGCATTGGAATGTGCACCATCCATTGGTGATTTTTTCAGTATATGCATCAATGATTGTGGAAGAGGTTGTAATGTTTTTAAACTCTCAGTAAAATACTAATGGGGTATATTCTGTCGGTATAGCCCTTGGTGATTATGGCAAAATATTGTGATTGTTTTGTAACTCTCGGTAAAATACCGACGAGACACATTCTGTTAGTATAACTATTGGTGAATGTGGTAAAATACTTTAATTTTTTACGAATCTTGGTAAAATACTAACGGGACACAATCCGTCGGTGTTTCTTTCAACCTTTTGCTTGTTTTGTTTGTATTGCCTGTCTATCTTCCTACACACACTTAAATTGTGAACTTACAGCACACACAACACACTAATAAAAGCAAACAATTATAAAATAAATATTTCATGTTCCAAAATATCATACATAATATTGCATTATAAAAAAAAGGGCTTCATAGCATATTTACTCAGAATTTTTTTCTTTATCCTCAATTGAATTGTTATCAGCTTCATCATACTCTTCAATGTGATTATTATCTTTTTCATCAATATTCTCTAGTCCACTAGAACTCAAAACAACATTCAACTCCTTTGTATCAACAACAACAAGACTATCACAAAAAATATAAAAATTTAAATTTTCTTCTAAGTTAGTCGAAGGAGCAACTTGATATGGTTTAACCAACTCACTAGTTTAAAAGACTTCATCTATCACATTTGTGTCTTCGTTCTCATCCTGAATAACCTTGTCACAACCCTTGGGTTTGGTTTTTAAAACAGATAATCAATCAACTCTTGATCGATCCTTTCTAAAGGAATGGATATATGTGTAATAAACTTGTTGACATTGCTTTGCGAAAACAAAGACATTATTTACATTGCGGAGTCTAGCTTTTAAATTGATTTCAACAAGATCATGGTAAGGATTTATTGTGATTCCTCTATCAGTTGTGTCATACCAATAGCATTTGAATAAAAACACTCTATTCTAATCGCTTTGGCATTACAGATCTTGGCATCTTCTAATCTATCATAGTAGTCAACTTTAAACTCATTCGAAGTTGATTCCTTAATACAAACACAACTGTTGTATCTCTTTCTTCCATACTCGTATTCTTCAGTATGAAAGACATATACATTGACAAAAATACTCATTGTAGCACTTTACTTTTCTTTCAGGGCTCAGGCTTAGTAAACACAGTGAAATAGCATTACTATGTCCCATTTGATAAACCTTGTATATTAAATACAATAATAATCAATAAACGGATATTTTGTAATATTGACATATAGTTAATTACCTTGTAAGTGATAATATGTTTGTAATAAGACTTACATGTATCTTAAACCACGTGGCAAATTGTTCATCTTGTCATTGAAAAATTTAGGATTCGGTCAGGTGTTACTTATTGGACAATAAATATTGTCGATGTTGCCTGCAAGGTTATTTCAAATTATATGAGTTTAAATAGTACACTCTTGACAAAGTTTAAGTAGAACATTTACGTACTTAATAAAAGGTTTTACTTTATCATAATTAAATATGACATAATTGTGTGCTTGTCTGATCTCTATTTTAGATAAATATCTTCCTCTTACGATATTTTTAGGTGTGAGTCATCTAGGATTGGGGAATATTGACAAGTTCCTACTTGAAGGCACTTCACCATCATCATCATGTTGTGGAACAAGGTTGATCCTCATTCTCAAATGAGGTTCGAAATAGTATGAAATAAATTTTGAGATCTCCTTAACAATACAAGCTTCACGTATTGATGCCTTAACATACGTTCTGTTCTTAACCTTTTTTTAAGATTAAACAAGTACTTGCATATATGGAATTAAACAAAAATTATCAATTAAAGAATTAAAAGAATGTTTAATTATGAATTATATTGCAACTATAATATCTAATCTCTCGAATGGATACATCCATATATACTAGACTAGTCCTCCAACTTTTACCTCAAACTATAAATATATGGGTAGATGCTCCATCAAGTCAAAAAATGATGGAGGAAATATCATCTCAAGTTTGCATATTGTCTCAATGATATTTGTTTCAAGCCTTTCAATGTAATCAACATTTAACTTACTAAAGCATTTATCTCTAAAGAAATGAATAATTTTTATGAGTGCATCACATATCTCTTTTGATAACAAATCACAAAAAGCTAAACACATGGCAATCATGACTCTTCATTCCATATAATCTATATTCCTCCATATTATCTAGCCTTGATATGTTTGATGAATGTTCATCAGGAAAACGTAGACTCTTAAGCCATTTATAGACTAGTAGTTATGTGTTTTTCTTTAACACGAAGCTTGCTCTTGGTTTTGCGATCCGTGACTTATCACAAACCAACTTTATATTTTTACGGTTACAGAACAACGCTAAATCCAATCTAGCCTTAATTTTGTCCTTTTTCTTCCCCTTCACATCCATGATGGTGTTGAAAATGTTCTCAAACATGTTGTTTTTATATGTATGATATCAAGGTTATAGCGGAGAAGATTGGTCTTCTAATAAAGAAGCTTCCAAAAAATACTTTGCTTTACCCAATTACAGGTCAAACCAAAACCAAGAAACTTCTGCTTACCTAATCGAAGACCAAACATAATGTCACTGTACTTTGATGCAACATCATGCAATTCTTCACCAAAAAAAAAATAGGGGTGTAACATCCTTTTTAACTATGTCAACAAAGAAATCCTTTCTATTCTTTTTGTCCCTGTGAATCAGTGGCAAGAAATGACGGTGATAGTAAAAAAAAAAAACTTTACCTTTGTTTATTAGTATGAATGCCTTATTGTTTTCCATATAGTATGGACATGCTAGTTTTTCATGCGTGCTCCAACCAGAAACCATTTCATAAGCTGAGAAATCATTGATAGTCTACATCAAAGCCGCTCTCATAACAAAATTATGTTTTCTTGAGATATCATAAGTTAAAGCTTTGGAGGACCACAAATGCATCAATTCATCAATCAACGGTCGAAGACAAACATTCATACTCCATCCCAGACTGCTCGGACCTGGTATGACCATGGATAAAAACATGAACTCCGGCCTCATACAAATCCCCGGTAACAAGTTATAAATTATCAGTATGACCAGTCAAAAAGAATAAGGAGTAGCAAATAACCTGAATAGGTTGAATTTATCTGTACACAACCTAAGACGCACATTCCTTAATTCAACTGAAAAGTGAGGTTGCGCACTATTAAAGTATTTCCATACTTCATGGTTAAAATGATGCATTATCACTCCATCAATCGCATGATGTGATTGGTGCCATGTCATGTGCTCAGCAGTACATGGTGACATGAATAACCTCTCCAGTCTAGGTGTGATTGGGATTGCCTATATATCATGCACTTGGTCAGCTCAACATTTTCAAGGTAGTATAACATGTATAAGTTAGAGCACATGTTAATTTTCTGGTATCCTAAACCGAGAAGTTTCATCATGGACTTTGCAGTATAGAAGTTCTCTTTTAGTCTATTCCCTTCAGGTAAAATCCTTCTCGCCCATTTGATAATCTGGTCATAACCGGTTTCATTTAACTCGTGATCTAACTTGACGGTAAACACTTGTGCTATGATCGATAATTTATTGTGGTTTATGACCTATCCTATAATGGTTCATCAGAATCTTTCAACAGATTAAGAAACCTTATTACACTTGCATTAGGTTCTTCTACGATTGGACATTCACTAACATTACCTTCATTCATTCTCATTACAAACATAATCATATTCTTGTAAGGATTACTATTATTATTTACAACTTCATGCATGTTGCTAGCACTAGACGTTGACCCAACCACCTTTTCTAGCATACTCTCATTAAAAACAAATAGTTCTCTATGTGCATACCAACACAAGTAATCCTCAAGGAACCTTTTGGCTGGAAGATGCGTTGTTACAACATCTTGATAAATAAACTTTTTTATTTTTACACTTCTTGTATGGACACCTGATACTGCCATTAGTAAAATTCCTCATAATAGATGTTATGAAATTAATAAAGCCCTAAACCCTGTTATTACATCAATGAATAATCATTCATAACTTCTATCGAACCTTTATAAAATTATGACGATAATATGTATTAATTAACTATATTACATAAATAAATTTACAAAAATATTGGTTTACACCAACATTATCCAACAAGCTAAAAAACATTTATGTTAAATATTAATTATCAATTATCAATTATCAATTATCAATTATCAATTATTAATGTCCATACAAATTTATACATATATAAATTTACAAAAATCACAACTTCATAATAGAATTGATAAAAAATAAAATGGACCCATTAAACAAGCTATTATTTATTTTATCATAACACATCTAATTCGGTGTAATTCAAAAAAAATTTCAACAATTTACAAACAAATATAATTTGAAAAAATCTAAAACAAACTATAACAACTATAAAATTATATATTCATACTACAAGTTTTTTTAACAAATAACAGTCAAATAAGTACATACGTTAACAAAATACATATACTAAAAAAATAAAATTGATATTTAAATGTTAAAACTAAAAAGGATAGATTTACTTATAAAAAATGATAAAATCCATAATAAATTTCCTAGAGAACGAATGTTGTGACCATATACAAAAATATAAAAAACTTGAGTGCTTATGTTGAGAACAGGGGGAGAGTTGGGATGGGAAAAAAGAAAGGAAAAAAGACAGAGAAATAGAGGAAGAGAGAGTTGGCATTGTGGGTATATATTGGCTTTTACCGATGGAATCACCGATAGAAATATTTCATTGGTATACATATCGGTAAGTTCATCGGTGACTATGCCACATCACTATATAGAGATCCTAATTTGAATCCCTCTCTCATTCAATCGATGAAAGCATTTGAAAAAAATTCCACATCATTACATCGTTGCAACTTTTTAAAAATCTGTATAATCCATCAGCAATACGGTCAGTATATACTGATAGATACGTCCATCGGTAAATACCAACTGTATTGCCAATGAAAATTTTCTGTTAGTATATACCAAATAAATTAGAGATGGAATTATATCCGTCGGTAATGTTTACCGATGAAAAAACTCTATCAGTAATTTTATTAGTTTTCACTAATTTTCTGGTAGTGATATTTGCTCATAAAAGCCAACTGATCACAAGTAGTTTGGAATTCACCGGAAATTCAACAACACTACATGAGATCTTTTTCATATGCTGCAAATCATCCTTTAGGCGTAGTTCGTGGGATTAAGAATGATGACTGAAGGTGTTCTCCAGTGTATACCAAATGTCATAATAGGAAGATAATCCAACCACGGTAGACATAGCCTCCTTGGTTAAGGAAAAGAGTACATAGAAGGCTTAGCAAAAGTTGGTTTGTTAGTTGCCACTTAACAAGTTCTGGATTTTCAGAACCAGAACTATCAGTTATAGAAGGCTTAGTAACAAAACTATTAGTGACACAATCAAAAGATTGATATCTTATCTCAAGTGCAGGAGTGTCAAAATAATAAATAACTTGGCAAGATCGGGGTCGAAACACAAGAATGTTAATTATATAATGATGGTGATAGTGATGAGTTAAAGAAGATTTTGAGATGTAAGATTAATGTAAAGATTAAACAATGATAAAAATAGTTGTCAAGGTTAGAAGATTCACTAATGGTATTTCAAATAAATATAATATAAACTCTTTTTATTACCTAACTAGAAACTACATAAAAAAAAGGTTCCAATAGGATGATTTATTATTAATAGCTTATTATAAATTATTAACATGATCATATTAATTATCTTATTTAAGTAACACCAAATTTTTAAATATTGTCAGAAATTCATAATGCTAACTTATGTTAACAACAAATCAAGTTCCTTTCATGGCACATATATAGGTTATACCATATGGTTGGCTATAAAAGTGTCAAGCATTCGTTGTACCAATTATTATACAATACAAATTTAGATTAACCATTTAACAAGCAAGGTATTAAGAATTAATAAGATAAAAATAATAAGACATGTTAATAATAATTTTTTTAAGATATAATCATTAAAGTCCATATTGAGTTTATATTGTACTTATCCTAACACCATTAGTGAAACCTTTTCACCTTGATATAATAAACTTAGTTAAACATAATAAATAAGAGAAACATACATAAACAAGAGGAGAACATGAGTGTATAAGTATAGTAAATGAAATGAAATGCATAAATAAGAGATTAATAAAAAAAAATTTAAGCATTACAAAAATATAAAGAAAGAGAGCAAAAACATGATCTTGATCTGAAAACCAAGATGACTAGATACATGACAAATGTCTCATTTTATAAGCCGAAATTCAGAACTATTGATTTGATGACTAATTATTGAGTGGGTGGCCACCTCTTGACTTTACGACAATCTTTATTTTCTTGTCTAAATAAAACATCATTAATAACATTAGAATTTAAAAATATAGTCTTCATGAAAGTTCTGGGCAATTGTCTTAGCTTTCTAATAAAAAAATCAGTGTATTTGGGTTGAACATTGAACAATCTCGGGGCTACAGGATAAATTTTGACTTCTCTATTATCTTAGCTTTCCAATAAAAAAATTAGTGTATTTGAACTTTTAAAACTCGAGATATAGGTTGAATATTGAATAATGTCGGGGCTATAGGACAGATTTTGACTTCTTCGTTGTTACTACAATTTGAACTTAAAAATGATCTTTTTGAATCTTAGATTCTTATGAAAGTTTTAAGTTTATGTCTTAGATTTCTATCCATATTAACCACACTTAAATCCATGTTCTACGTTTCCATTTATGATCCAATAATTGAATGGAGTTTCAATTTGAATTTAACCAGCATCTCTTTCCTAAGCTTAGCTTTCTCTTTGTCTTCTCAATTTAAGTAGTTAGACTCATTAATCGATCCTTTAATTATGTGATAAACCTATATTTTAGATGAATATTTACTATAAATTTAAGATATCTTATATTAATAGAGTTGTTATTATAAAACATGTTTTAGTTAATGAGTTATTGATACTTTAAATGCAAAATGATAATATAAAACCTTAATAAAAATACACTTTGAAATACTAATCAATTAAAATATTCAAAGAGATGTTGGGATTGCAACAATGACAGTACCTAAATGCATCAAAGGAGATAGTTAGAAAAATAGATGATTTGATGATTAGATGTACCATAGTGTTGAAGGACAAAAAGGAGAATTGTGTGTTGGAAGTTATAGGATCAAATGATGTAAATCCACAAGGTAGCTCTGATACCATGAAAATATTGTGAATTCACCACACCAGATTTGTGGTTTTCTAGTTTTATGCATACTAGAGTTCTGCCATAGAGTTACAGATATAGTACAAAATCAATTCTAGCTATCTATTGTTATCTACTATATTCAAGCAGTAGTTATAAACATGATCTGATGATGATTTTGTGGATCCTTCTACAACAGATCCTTCTATAACTCTTACTAAAGTATAACTTGAATGACCATTCATATTCGTTACCACTTCTTAGCAATTTTCAGTCGAAAACTAAGCAGAGCAGTGACATTGAAAACCATTGCTGGAGAAAAATGGCACAAACCAACTGTTGTAACCCAATTTTGGATTCACTAAAATTTTTTTGAATGTTATTTTATCTTATTATTCATGACAAAAAATATAATAAATAAAAAAGAGAAGAAAAAAAAGAGTTTAAAATATATTTCCTCGAGTCAACCGTCATTTTCTGTCAAAACCGAGTCCACCGGATCAATACGGGTCCCACCATGTCGACCGCGATGAAAAATGAGTTTCGGGTCAAAACCGTCATTTTCGATCAAAGGGTCCACCGGGTCAATACGGGTCCCATCATGTTGACTAGGATGAAAAATGAGTTTCGGGCTGTTTCGGGTCAAACTCGTCATTTTCGGTCAAAACCGAGTCTACCGGGTCAATACGGGTCCCACCATGTCGACCGGGATGAAAAATAAGTTTCGGGCTGTTTCGGGTCAAAACTGTCATTTTCGGTCAAAACCGAGTCCACCGGGTTAATACGGGTCCTACCATGTCGACCGAGATGAAAAATGAGTTTCGGGCTGTTTCGGGTCAAAACCGTCATTTTTGGTCAAAAAACCCGGTCCACCGAGTTGATACCCGTATAAATTTTTTTTAATTTAAAATTGATTTTTAACGGATAAAAAAAATTTTATAATACTGATTTGAATTTTTAATTTTTACCCCTATAAATAAATATTATTATTATTATTTAGTATTATTATATATAAAAAAAAATAGTAACGTGATTATTTTTATAATTACGTGATTTGTCTGATTTCATTGGCTATAAATAGCCAATGAAATCAAGACAGAGGAGGAGAAAAAGATACAAAACTTCATTCTGAATTCGAGCATTACTGTTTGGTTACTATTGGGTACTACTTATTTTTCTTATACTTTTTCTGCACCCCAGTAAGATATTAAATTTTTTTTAACAAATTGAAAAATACCAAAAATATCCTAACCGTTAGATCTAATAGTGTTTAGATCTGAGCCTTTGCTTTTTTAGGATACAATAGGTTTTACCACACCCGATTAAAACCCAAATCAATCTCAGCCTTTCACATAATCTGCCCTTCGATCCGGTTGCGCCACGTCAGCAGGTGTACCAAGCACTTGGTACACGCCGCCACACCAGATCGTAGCCCATTCAATTCTGACCGTCCGATCAACTTGAATATCAAACCAATCCCAGCCACACGATCTGTTCATCTGAAATCCAACGGTGCCTAGGCTTCCGATGCACAAGTGCACCATACACTCGTCCACACCGTAGCAACACCCAGAGCTTCTCTCTCCTCTTGCCGGCGATTCTCTCTCTCTCCGTCGATCTCCCATTTCCAGCCATATCAAGCCGCGAAACCACCACAAAAACGTGAATCGCCTTCTTTGAAGCAAAACCCCAGCTATTTTACACTTTTTCACCGGCGCTTTTGGCCCGAAAAAGGCCGCGACCGACATCGGCCAATCGACCTTCAAGTCGTCGATTCTCCCTCCTCAGCAATCAAAGGCCAACGAGACCACCACCATCAGAATCCTCGTCCTCAGATCTACCAGAATCGACCATCTTTTGGCCGGAATCTCACTGAAAAAATTCGCGGCGTCAACAGTAACCGCGCGTGAGCCACACGCGCCACCAGTGGCATTTTCGTAAATTTTTGAAAAATCTAAGGGTATTTCAGTCTTTTTCCTATACAGGGGTACTCAAGTAATTTTCTATGATATTTTTTGATATTTTTATATATAAATAATTGTAAATTTTTGCACGTGAAAAAAACAAAAAAATAAACCAAAAATAAATAACGACGCGGGTTCAACACCCATTTTATCATATCACTGTTCATGGGTCAAAAACTCAATTTTCAAGAATTGATATATATCTATTTGTCAATGATATCAAAATAATTTTTATTTTATAAAATAAATATTATTTGTCGACACGTTTCTTTTATTTACAAAAAAAAGGACCGATGTCAAAAAATTAAATACCAAATATGGATTATGTCTATTATTATTTATTTTGATAAATTAGACGTAACTCTCCTTTTTAGGGATAAACGTCGACATTTTAGACAAAGTCTCCTAATTTTAGGGATTGATGTCATTTTTAACGTGTCTCCTGTTTTTAGAGACCGACGTTAACCATGTTAAAAATTTACAAATAAGCTCAAAATAAAATAGCATTTAAATCAAATAAGAAAAGCACACAAGTACAGGTAACCTTTTTCTGAAAGGATGTTTTAAGGGTGGTGTTTACCTTCCCTTAATCATAACTAACCCAGTACCTGAATCTCTGGGACCAGTGTCTAATTTTGGATTTCTAGTTCCCTCAAATTACTAGATGGCGACTCCAATAAAATCTTTATTTCTCCCAATCACATAAAAACTAAATTATTCTTTTTTTGTTAATAAAAAAACAAAAAAAAAAAGAGTGGAGTCGTCGCCCAACGCCGTGTAGCGACACCAACGATATGAGAGCAACATAGAAGCACATAGTCCTAATCATGACAGCAATATTGTTAAATTCATGAAATGTGTCATATGGTCCTAATGGTAGAAATGCTGCTAAACTCATGAAGATATTCATTTATTCCTCACATTAGTGTTCCACAGATTTATCCTCCAACCTTTAGTCATATAAATGAATTCCAACTGACCTCAACAATCTGACGGGTACAGATGTGAAACTATAGCATCACTCTTTCTAAAACACTTCTAGCTAGTTTATTAATAAACCACTAAAGCATCTTTCTGTACTATCTTTTCAGGAAATACCAATTTCTGCGCTAGACAAGTACATAGGTGATAGATAGTAGTAACACCTTAGTCACTCGGTCTCCCTAGGAATTGTTCAGATAGATCAGCTTATTGGCTAGAGCTCTCAAGGTTTTTTCCTGTGAAAGGTCTCACCTGGAAGCAGTAAAGGATTATCCTTTCTACAGAAGTGGCACCCTTGTCTCCAATCTGAGGCAAGTTCGAAAACAAGTAGATTGATGTATTCATACATGGAGTTTTTCTTTCAAGTCTAGAAAACAGCTAAAGAGGAGGGGAGATTCTGTCAGCAATCTGAAAGTAGCAAAAAGAGAATGATACTAGAGCTGCTAACCTTGGGATTCGGTAATCTTTTCTTCAAGGACTGTTGATGCCTAACTCTGTACTATTACTATATGTGGAAAGATTAATGTTAAGACACTTTTAGAGAAGATCTAGCATTCCTAAGAGTTGATTAATTTTAGTAGCCCATAATTCACATCAAAGCACATGATGAGAATTTAATCCCACATGTGGTGGAATTAAATCGGGTCTGTGCATATGTAGTTTATCTTGAATTTCAGATCATAAGAGATCTATCTTTGAGATTTATTCTAATATCTAACCAGGTCAACCGATTTTGTAACCTCTCCATGAAATTAATTATCTATATGATCATAGTTTTAATTGATTTGATTATTTTACAGAAGTCCACGAAATTCCCTTTATTAAGTCTCGTTATCCCTTCACTACAATGTTGTTTTCTAATTCAGCTGTAACTCGTAAATAGATATGTTCGTAGGTTGGTCCGATTTTTTCCTGAGGCTAAGTTAGCCCCAGTCTTTTTTACAAGGCTTGGCCTAGATAATCAGGCTGAGACTTGATCCCGAGACCAAACATAGAAAGGCCCGGGTTCTTAGGCTCCCAATTTTATTTTATTTTTTTATTATTTATCATATCTTTGCTAATTCTATTATACTTGTGCTTCAAATTCTTTAGATAATTCTATTATACTTGTACTTCAATCATAAGTAAGACTAATTTTTTTTAAATATAAAAAAATATTAAAAATATAAAGAATTTTTTAATAGGATTACTAACCCTAATCAAGTGGGTCACTTTTAAAACTTTTTGACTTGGCTCTTATTCTAACTTAAATTTCCAATTAAACCTTATAGGAGATAATTCAACTTAAATTGATTGATTTTAAAGATTTAAATAAAACCTTAGTAATTTATAAAAACATAACTTAACTTTTTAAAAAATTTCAAGATGACAATTTATTTTTACATATTGAGACAATAATAGATTGGATTGACTACAGTCCCCTTGTGATTCGAGTCATAGGCTTTTTTAAGTTTAATAAAAAAAATTATAAAGTATTTTTTTATTATATGATAAAAATAGATGCTTACAAAATTGATTATTAATATAAAAATAGACACTCATTTGAGATTGTGATAATACTATAGAAAAAAATAAATAAATCATGAAATCTATTTCTCAACTAATTTAATATTGAAGGATGAAATAAAAAAAAATTAAAACAATTAAAGGATAAAAAAATCATATTCGATCAGTAGCTAAACTTATCAAACCTGTAATCAGGAACCTTGGGCTAGTATGTTGAACCTATAAACTGGGTTACGGACTCCACTGAGATTATAATTTATTTTTTATAACTATTTTTTATTTAAATATACGATTAAAGAAATAGATAATCGCAGAATTGAATATAAACCCATACCAAGATGTTTTTTTGAGATCGTGATAACCTCATAGAAAATAAAATGAAATCAATTATAAAACTAAATTCTCAATTAATTTAATATCTATGAATGAAATAAAAAAATAATTAAAAAAAATAAACTCGTCAAACTCAGAAATTAGGTCAACTAGTCAAACCTATAAACAGATCTATGAACTTTATAAAATTTAATGAAATGACTTTTCTTTGAAACAATTTTCTTTTTAAATATCTGAGGAAAAAAATAGATAATAAAAATACCAAGTTCAATTAAAAAAAAAAGACATCCTATAAAACTTGTAAATTAGGACAACCTGGATTACCATGGTATAAATGCTAACACAATAGAAAAATAAAATAAAAAAAATAAATTACAAAACTAAATTCTTAATCACCTTAATATTGAAATAAAAAATAATTTAAAAATAAAACAAAATAAAAATTCAATAAAAAGAAAAGAAAAAGAAAAAAAGAAGCAAAATACTATAATCCATAGTATAATGGATGCAGGTGTCCATGCTTTTTAATTTTATTTATTACTTTATAAAATTTAATTACATTTTTCACCAAAACTATTTTTTTAACCATATAAAAAAATAAACCATAAAAAATCAAGTTCAACAAAAAAATTAAAAAAAAATATCTCACCAAACTCATAAATTAGGGCAATCTACTTACCCTAACAAACTCGCAAACTATATAAACCTATAAGAAGATAAAATAAAGAAAAATAAGTTACAAATTCAAATCCCTAAATACCTAAATATTAAAAGATAAAATAATACCTTTTAAAAAAATAAAAAACTATAAATTACTATTATAATTCATAGTACAATTAAATATAGAGTTAAATATGAATGAATAATGATTTTTATACATCTTTTAATTTTTATTAATTAGCTTAATTACCCATGTTTTTCTATGAGTATGGTTAAAATTAATAAGTCTAATTCTTTTATAATGGAAATTGGGAGTAAATTTATAATATTACATAGTTGAAATAGTTAAAATCCTATTAAATCATGTTTTGTTTTGGAAGATATTATTGTTTTATAACAATACATCAAATTTGATACATGGAGGATAATTAGGCTAATTTTAATAGTTTGGTTTTTCTGAACTCATACTCACAAGAAAAAATAAAATAAAATTTAGAAAAATACAAATAAAATAAATCTAATGAAAAGGTTGAATGAAAAATAACAGCTGCTATTATTCAAAAAAATATTCAAGGTCTTATCCAAAAACATGTTTTAAATAAAAAAAATTAATTAATTAATTCTCATGATTTATAACATATATAATAAATATAAATGAAAATTAAAAATAATATGAACAAGCATAGTTCTTTTTAAGTAATTCATATAGAGTTAAATTTATTTGTATTAAAGGTAAAGAAAAATATAAATTATAAGGAAAAAACTAACCTAGCAATTGAGTCTGGGTGGCGTAGCGGGACTGGCCTTATATTGCAAGTGTTAAAATTCTTTTCCTTGTGGATGGTATTTTTCTTTTTAAAAAAAGTTAGAATAGCCAACATATCACTTATTTTTTTTTTTTTTAGATTCCTTGTTCTAATCTCAGAATCATATCACAATCTATAATAATTTTAAAAAAACCCTAAAATCTCAAGAAACCGATTTGTAATATGGTTTAAAAATACAAAACCAATCTTTTTTTCTCAAATCTAATATATTTTTTTGTTAGATAAAAATAACAAAACTCTTTAATAAAATATTTATTGTCAAATAAGACCCATCAAGATCAATAATAAGTGCATTTGTCTCCTCACATTCAATTTCAATCCTTTTATCTTCATTTGTTATGGAATTTTAAAATTTGAACTCTTGCAAAATTAAGTATCAAGGCAACTTTGAAAATGTTTTTTCTGACACCCTAAGAACCTCAATTCAAGTTTATAGAGACAAACTACGACTAATTCAATATAAAATAATTAAATTTAAAAATAACAAACAAATTATATGACTAGAAAAAAAAGAAAAGGCTTAATAGTGCCTGAAAAACAAAATTTATAATGTTTTTACTGCTTTCAATTAAGATCCCTCTATTTGTACAGGTATACTCGAAGACATTCTAGGTTAGCTTGTTCAATGATCGAGTTCTAAGGCTTTTCCACAAGTCCCTAATGCCAATGCAAAATATTTTTGTTGCTAAATGCTCCTCCTTTTTCCCTTTAATCAATTAAGGCCCCTCTATTGAAACTTAGTTTATAATAGGTGGACTTTAATCACAAGTCACTTAATACAATATGCTGCATAGCTAAACCAGCTATGTCAAGTGTACATTTGTCGAAATATATTTTGGATTTATTTGCTCGAGTGCCAAGGAGAAACTCATGCTTGAATATCACTGTGGAATTGTTTTTATATATTGTTTTAATATATTGATATCAAAAATACATTTTAAAAATAAAAAAAAATATTTTTAATATATTTTCAACCCAAAATTATTCTGAAACATGATCTCTATTAAACATGCATGTTACCTAATTAGTTCTACCTACGAAAATATTATAAATCTTAGTAGACATGTAAGAATTTAGGAAATTCCTTCAAATATATCTATTTATTTATACATTAATTTTGGTTGACAAAAAATATTAAATGAGCACTAAACAAAAGTCTTAAAACTGTTGACGGGAAGCCATTCCTGCAGTAAAGGTCTCATAGAAGTTATAACTTTATTAAACTATGGGTAAAAGGTGTTAAAAGTTTTTAAATTATCGGTTAAAATAGAATTATCCACTAAAAGTTTTTATTATTCAATTTGCACTAAAGTACGTGAGATGTATATCATAGACTCTAAAATTGGATCAAATCCAAAGAGTAGAAAACCAACGAAACCTTAAAAATAACAAGAGGACTGACCCGACCTGACCCGACCCGATCCAGCATCCGTTTCCTTTATCTCCAATTCTTGCTTCCTCTGTCATGTGACCCGGAGTCTAAATTATTTCAAAGAGTTTCTTTCTTCCACGCGTTTTCTGGAGCTGCCCTAATATTTTAGTATTATAAATCAGTGCTTGCTTCACAATTAAATTGCAATTAATGTTGATCCGTTCTCCGCTGCGCTGCCCTCGCTTCCTTCCACCTTCCCCCATTCCCGCCACCGACGATTCTTGTTCTATGGTCCTCCATGCATCACCTAGTTTTGTTTGGAAAGAAAAATTGAATGAATACCTCCTTGAAAAAATTGTAATGAAATACAAGGTATTAACTATTAAAATAACAAGTTTTTGATCTAGTGTCAATGATCTATTTACATTTCTACTCTGTTTTTTTGGGGAGTTGAGATCAAGAAAATGCCCCATATAAAAATAGGCTATAATATAATCAGCTCCTTAACTTTATAACAACGGTGATGAATTCAATCCTTATGGTTATATGTAATCCTTTTAATAGCAATCTCCTAACTCTCTAATTAAAGACCAAAGAAAATATCAATGCATATGTTAGTGTTTTATGTCGGTCCGATATGGTTATATATCTTCAATTGCTTAACCTATTTGACAATATCCGAAGTCAAGCTCTAATTAGTATTGGGGAATAAAATGGATGAATAGAGGGTTAGTTTATATCAAGTAATCTTAAGTCAAAATGGCAACTGGTGATTTATCAATATCTAAATATTTCTGAGTCCAGAATGAGTTGTGGAAGAGTATGTAAGTTGAGCATGAAGTGCGCCGCAAAAGAGCTATCCATTTTCTGGATTTTCGTGTCCCTCCATGTTGGCACCTTCAGATGCGTGATTCTCCCCTTATATATGGACTCCACATTTTGAGACCTGGGTACTGTGCTAAATATTTTCTATCTCTTTCTTCATTCTTTGAGGATCATTTTGCAGTTCTTAGGTATACAACTAGTTCTATTCTATTCTATTCCTTTGTTAAGTGTGTCAAATCTTGGCCAGTCATTCAGCAATATTGCTCTATAGTCAATGAGGTGAACTATAGATGGCATCCTTCGTCACTGAATCTAAATGGTTTGTTTATGTTTTTGTTGGGCAGATATCTGGAAACTGAGAAATATTTTTACGTTAAGATGAGGCAGGCCAGCATCCTGTATTTTTGTGTTGGAATATTGGCTTTGCTGAGTGATACATGGGTGCAAGCAGAAGATCCCTATAGATATTACACATGGACAGTAACATATGGAACACGCACTGTTCTTGATAGACCTCAGACGGTAGGCTGTTAACCCTTTACATTGTCCTCCTTTCAAGTGATACATTATTGACTTTCAGTGAGAGATAGTGATACTGTTTTACATCTTCACACTTTCCGCACACTCAATTGAATCTGTTCCTCTTTCGTTCTCTGTCAAATTTGCAGGTTATTCTTATCAATGGACGATTTCCTGGCCCAAATATTGAATGTGTGACTAACGACAACATAATTGTAAATGTTATTAATAAGTTGAATGAACCTTTCCTCATAACATGGTTAGTATTCAACTCATTCTTATACCACTATTTGTTTGTTGGCACAAGGAAGTCCTGCTGATTCCAACTCATGGCCTATCCTTGCAATAGATTACAAGTACCAGTTTCTCTTTGCTAGAACACATTATAGATATGAGTAATAAAAAGCAAAAAATTTCCCCTGTGAAATCAGGAATGGAATCAAGCAAAGAAGGACTTCGTGGCAAGATGGAGTGCTAGGGACCAATTGTCCAATCCCTCCAGGCTCCACCTGGACCTACAAATTCCAAACAAAAGATCAGATTGGAACTTATAGCTACTTCCCTTCAACTGCAATGCATAGAGCCGGTGGAGGGTTCGGAGGTTTCAATATTGCTTCACGGTCTGTGATATCAATTCCATACCCTATTCCTGTTGCAGAATTTACCCTTCTCATTAGTGATTGGTACAGGGCAGGACATCAGGTTTGTTACTGAAATGCCTCCGATATATTTCTTACCAATCGCTTTTACCCTCTTTAGTTTCCAACAATGTTTATCATGGTTAATTAGGGAGCATCCATCTTTGCAGGCATTGAAGCAAAACTTGGACCGGGGCAAAGCTCTTCCTGTTCCTGATGCTCTTCTTATCAATGGGCTTTCTAAAGGTGCAAGCTTCACTGGTGAAAAAGGTAAACATCATATAATAGAATATCTCTTCAACTTGTTTTTAAGATGTGATTAAGAGATGGAACATGGAAGAGAAACTTGGCCATGCTTTTTTCAGGGAAAACTTACAGGTTCAGGATTTCAAATGTGGGAATTTCAACTTCAATCAACTTCAGAATTCAGGGCCACACACTGACTCTTGTTGAAGTTGAAGGATCTCATACTATGCAAGAGGTGTACAACTCGCTTGATGTTCACGTTGGTCAATCAGTAACAGTTTTGGTTAAATTCAATAGTGCAGTCAAGGACTATTACATAGTTGCCTCTTCTCGTTTCACTAAACCTATTCTCACTACAACTGCCCTTCTTCGCTATGCGGGCTCCAACACCCCACCTTCTCTACCATTGCCTATTGGCCCAACTTATCATGTTCACTGGTCTATGAAGCAAGCCAGGACCATCAGGTTATCTTCTTCAAGTTTCTCTCTTACTACCATACTTTTTAGTCGGTCAAATATGTGTCTAGTAGCTAACTATTGCCAAATTCATACTTGGACAGGTTGAATTTGACAGCAAATGCAGCCAGGCCAAATCCTCAAGGGTCATTCCATTATGGGACTATAAAAGTTGTGAAGACGCTTGTTTTAGCCAATACAGCAGAGAAGATAAATGGCAAGCTGCGTTATGCTGTTAACGGGATATCTTATGTCGATCCTTCCACCCCATTGAAACTTGCTGACTGGTATAACATCCCCGGTGTCTTTTCCTTGAATTCGATGAAGACTACACCTGTCAATACCCCTGCAGTTCTCGGAACTTCCGTGGTTGGAACTGAACTTCATGACTTTGTGGAAATTGTCTTCCAAAACAACGAGAACACGATCCAGTCCTGGCATCTATCCGGAACCAGTTTCTACGTTGTTGCGTAGGCATTTTTATCTGCGTACTTTTGCTAAATCTTAGATATATATTTGTTACACTTGTTTACAAGTACAAGCTCACACATCAATCTAATGTAACATTTCAATTCTAAGCCTTTATTCCTATGAAATCAAAGTTTGCTGATACAAAATACACTGATTAATTTCTAAAATTTGCAGATATGGCGATAATGTGTGGAACCCCAGCATGAGGAAACGCTACAATCTGCTTGATGCTGTCTCTAGATACACTGTTCAGGTGATTGAAAAGAACATCTACAATTGTTTTAAGTAAAAAAACATACACATACACAATGAAATGCCCACTTTCCTCCCGTCTAATTCCTAGCCCTGTATAGATGATCAATATTTTAGAGAAAACTGCATAGATGATGTTAATTATTCAATATCTTAAATAAACTTAACTTGAACACATTAATGTTGGCAGGTATATCCCACTGCTTGGACCGCAATATATGTGTCATTGGACAACAAGGGTATGTGGAACTTGAGGTCAGCAATCTGGGCGCGGCGATATCTAGGCCAACAATTGTACGTCAGGGTTTGGAACGACGAACGCAGCCTATACACAGAGACTGATCCCCCTCCAAATACATTGTTCTGTGGCTTGGCTAAACGACCATAGAAATGTTTCGCTTTTGTTTAGTTAATTTCTTCAGTTCTTTAAAAAAAAATCTTAAACTTCTTGAATCAGTTACGAGGGGGTGACTGGAGGTAAATGGGAAAACAAGCTTTAGAAAGAGGGCGAAAGTAGAAAATTTTCTTTGTTTTAGTGTGAGATCGATCCTTTCCTGATTATATTGTGTACTAATAAACTATTTTCCCACCTTTCATTGATTTACTGGGATTTATGATGGTTTTTTATTCTACATTTCATGCTACCTTGCACCCAACAGAATGCTTGAAAGCTTGGCACACGCAGCTGAAACCTTATGCTGCTTTCAAATATCTACATTTGACTATTTAAACAAGAAAAATATCATTTGAAATTTGCTAAGCTTTTATTATGCCATAGAGATGGATTAATTTGTATTGTTTTCATTCTAAATTATTAAATTTGAATTGGGAATAAGTTACTGATATAAGTTATGATCTTATGAATTCATGTAGTAATCGTTTGAAACAGAACTTGATAGGTAGAACTAGCAGCAGGGAATTTTTTTTCACTTGCAGCAGGGCATGGAGCTTCTTTGAGGAAGGGGAACTAAACGACATGTCGCTAATGATTGCGAAAAAGGTTAACAAACTAGCCTTTTACCATCCTAACCCGCCCACAGACAAAACTAAAGCCCCATGGGCTCGAACTAGGCTAGCCTTTTAAGAGGGAAGAAGGGGCCTTCAAAATAGTATGTGAAACGTTTTTTTTTTGTAAGATTAGTAGCGTCCTTTCACTTGAATGTGTAGTGATTCTAGTTTTGTTGCATGTAATTCGATGTGAGCATGCATTTGAGATGTTATTTGTGAGTTTTTTTTCTTTTTTTAAAAAAATTAATTCATGTAAATTCATAATATATCATGTTAGTCAGGATAAAACTTGATCTAATAAAAAAAAAACATACAATGATTATGTTTAAATTCTATTTAAAAAAAATATTATAAGCAATTAACATTGTTTTTTTGGAAGTAAAAAAATTAGCATGATATGGGGAATTATTTGTAGTGTCACTAAATCCATCATAATAAATCCATCATAATAGATTAATTTTAAAATCTTATGACCTAATTATTTGTCTAACATAATTTTCATATTAAAGCATGTAAAAGTTACCACAACATAATCTGGTTGATTTAATAAATCTTAAAATAAGTTAGACAATTATAAAAAATGAAATCAGGTTCACTTATTTTTAGTTTTAATATCGAGATAATATTATATTGAATCACATACAATCAACCCAAGTTAATCATCAAATTCACATTTCGAGACATGGACATGACTAGAATGCACTAACTCAATTAGGGAGCTATTCTTTTCCTTTTCCTTTTCTTAATTTATTCTCTCCTTGATTAAGCCTTTTTTGGGCATAAATCGGATGAGATTCGATACTAAATTGAATAGTTCTTAGAAATTCAAGGGTGAAATTAAAAAGATAGGGTTTGGGCTCAAGTGGGATGATAACTAAGGCTCTATTGATGATTTATTATAGAATCAAGAACTAAATTGAACAACAAAAGTAAAAGAAAGTCTAGCACTAGCATGTGTGAAGAGTTTTCAAATTTAGGTGGAGTGTGTGGCCTCTTTCAACTTCTAAAGACAAGCTTTCTTGGTATCATAGGAATAATTTTTATGGGCCTTTCCTTCCAAGGTAGCGTGTGGTATTTACCTCACCACAATGTGGCATTGATGACCTATTTTTTCTCTTTCTTTTCTTTTTTTCCTCTCTTTTCTCATTAGATTTCAAAACTGAATTTTATATTCTTTGTTTAAAGGCTGCCTTTTTTTTCTTCTCTTAATTGTCACTTAAAGTAATCTTTTGAAAAAAAAAATCCAAATAATTCTTTACAAGACTAAATACAAACCCTATAACAAGATATTTTGATGACTACACGAGATGGCCATAACGAGATAAAAGAAACAAAATATCAAGATCAATCTTAAAATAGATCAACATGGAAAGATCAAATAAAAAAAGTTACATACACAAAAAAATGTTATTGTGTGAATCCATAGTGCCAATAAAAATGCATTTGCGATGGATGCAATAATGAATTTGTCAGTGAATAATATAAATCACATCATGTAACCTCACTTAAAAATTGAAGTTATTAAGTTGATATGATATAAGAGTATTATTGACTAAACAATCTTGAGTTTGAGTTTCACCACCTCCATTGTATTTGATAAAATTAAGTAAGCAAAAGCAAGTTCCATGTCCAAATGACTTTTACTTAAAGTCGTTTTCTAGATAATAATATAAATTATATCTTAGCATCCTACCTAATAACTTAAACTTTTAAGTTGAGATAAATTTTTGACACATTCTTCTTTACTTTCAAATACTACTTAAAACCTTTTTAAATATAGTTTTAATTTATACTTTTTTCTTGCTTTTGGACTTATAAAAAAAACAAGGAATAATTAATATATCCAAATATTTAATACATAAATTAAAGATAGTTTCTTTTTCATGTTGTTGGAATTGAGGAATATGAGAATCAATTCAAGCAATAATATAAAAAGCCTTCTATATGTAGTCCAGTGCTTATACAAATACGAACATCAATTTTTTTATGATAGTAAATGGACATCTTTCATAGAATGGTGCAAATACTATTTATTCATTTTGGAGAAAATTAAGTATTTTAATACTAGATTTATATTTTATAATATAAATATACAACCTAATTTTATGCAAAATTATTGAAAAAACATGTAAGAAAATCATAAATATTTTGAATAACCCTTTAAATGTTTTGGAATTTTTTTCATATTTTTTAATTATATTATTATTATTATTATTAATTGAATTGGGTTGAACCTAGCTGGGTTAGGTTGGGCCAATAATGGCCCAACAATCCTGTTCCCCTTTTTTTATGGGCTAAGTTGGCCAAACCATTTGGGCCAGGCCCAGTCAAGTTAGGTTAGGTCGAAAATGGCTCAACATACCTTGTATATATATATATATATTTTTTTTTTTGTGTTGGGCTAGACTTGGCGCAGCCATTTAGGTTATGTCCAGCCTATGCTTGTGTGGTTACTGGCCTAACCCAACAACCATGCTAATTATCTAGTCATTGTATGAAAAATCAAGCAATGGCCAAATCAGGAGGGGTACAAACAAAAAGAGGAGGTGGTGTAACCTTGCTTGGCTGGAGGCAGATGATTGCTAGAGTTGCTCTTGGCGGTGCAAAGAAGGTCATGCATGGTGGTCGGAGGAGGTGGTGTTGCCAGGGGTGGACAAAAAGATGGGGAAAGGGAGGTTGGCGGAGGAGAAGAAAAACAAAACTAGGAAAGAGATGATTTTTTACCAACTTTGCTCATTGATTTCTCTCATTTCAGGCCGTGAAATCCACCTTTATTTATAAGGGTGGAAGAGAGATATATTCTCTTTAATTGTGCTAAATCTTGACTCTAGATTCAGCCCAAAATATCCCAATAGTTGGTTTAAAGTGGCCCTCATAAATTGTCAAATTTATCAGTTAAAGACTAGTTAGGTTGGTAACTTAGGGGCAGGGGTATAGTCAGATGTCATACCAACATTCACTTGCAAGTTTTTTTAACTTTTATAGAGAAATAAAGCATTAAATGCCTCTAAAAATGTCTACCCGAGTAATTTTTTCAAGCAAAAATGTTGAAGAAAAGAAACAGTGATCAGACAATGTGTTGTCTAATTTTTCTGTTTCTTTTCAAAATGGCATCATTATGGACTTTTTAAGGTTTTAATTTAGGGTTTTGGCTAAAGTTTAATTTAATCCTCTAGATTTTAATTTCTCAATTTCATCCATAATTAACCTTAAACTTTTAATTTTATACAATTTTACTCCTACCGAATTTCAATATCATCCTTAAATTTTAGTGTCGTTTTCACATTAGTTTTTGGTCTTGGATTTCTTTAATTTAGTCCCTAGTTAACTTTTAAACTTTCAAATGTCTTCAATTTCACCTCTAATTTCAGTCAATTAAGTCCTTAAAGTTTGGTGTCTGATTCAAAATAATCCTTAGTTGTAAATTTCTTCAATTTAGGTCTTAAATGACCCAAAATCTTTTATTTTCTTGTGATTTTACTCCTTATTTGAACCAAATAACTTCGTAAAAATTAAATTTGGTCTTCTAATGGCCCTCATGAATTGTCAAATTTATCAGTTAAAGACTAGTTAGGTTGGTAACTTAGGGGCAGGGGTATAGTCAGATGTCATACCAACATTCACTTGCAAGTTTTTTTAACTTTTATAGAGAAATAAAGCATTAAATGCCTCTAAAAATGTCTACCCGAGTAATTTTTTCAAGCAAAAATGTTGAAGAAAAGAAACAGTGATCAGACAATGTGTTGTCTAATTTTTCTGTTTCTTTTCAAAATGGCATCATTATGGACTTTTTAAGGTTTTAATTTAGGGTTTTGGCTAAAGTTTAATTTAATCCTCTAGATTTTAATTTCTCAATTTCATCCATAATTAATCTTAAACTTTTAATTTTATACAATTTTACTCCTATCGAATTTCAATATCATCCTTAAATTTTAGTGTCGTTTTCACATTAGTTTTTGGTCTTGGATTTCTTTAATTTAGTCCCTAGTTAACCTTTAAACTTTCAAATGTCTTCAATTTCACCTCTAATTTCAATCAATTAAGTCCTTAAAGTTTGGTGTCTGATTCAAAATAATCCTTAGCTGTAAATTTTTTCAATTTAGGTCTTAAATGATGACCCAAAATCTTTTATTTTCTTGTGATTTTACTCCTTATTTGAACCCAATAACTTCGTAAAAATTAAATTTGGTGTTCTAAAACTTTAATTTTCTCAATTAAACCCAAATTGGACTTTCAAACTTAATTTTTACCAATTTAGCCCCTAATAAAATTAATTTGACTCATTTAAAGTATAATTAAGTCCTTATACATGATTAAATCCTTTAATTGGACCTAAGTTAATTCTTAAACATAATTAAATTTTAATTTGACCCATGATTAAATCAAATTAGTTTATTAAAAATATAATTATCTCCTTGGACTTAGTTTTGTATGCAGATTCGTCCAATAATAATTTAATTTGACTTTAAATATGTATTGTTTCTTCAGATTTAGATAAAATGATGTACAATTAGACTATCAATTCTATCCAAAATTATAGCTTGATTTTTTTTACATTTGAAATCCTCTTGTTTTGCCAAAATGCAAGTCTTCTTGCTATTATTATTTTATTTTTATTTTGAAAAGAAAAAAATATGAGGAATAATAAAAAAATAAGTTATGATAATAGACATTGATCTTATGGGTTGTTCTTTTTGTGATTTTGATAGAGAAATTATTGAGCATATTTTCCTTTATTGTTATGAAACCTAGAAGATATGAAGCCATTTTATGAAATGGATAGGTCTCTAATGATGTATGTCAAGTTTTTTAGAATCTCTCATGATTTTGATGCATATTTTATTTTTTAATAAAAAATAGCATTTTTATTATAGTTTGAAAAAAATACAACTAGTCAAATGATATCATAACTAGTTTACACAAGAACTAGTCAAATGATATCATAACTAGTTTATAATTATTTATTTGAACTTGAAATACATTTCAAAAACACCAAAAAAAATTATTTTTTTTATTTTAATATATATAATTATAAATTTATACGTAAGATATATTCATACTATTAAATAAAAAAATAATTCATCTTATTTTTTATGTTTTTGCATTAGAATTGTTAGATTAGAACTTGATAAGATAAAAATATATTTATTGATAAGAATTTTTTTTTTAATTTTAGATAGATCAATGACTAGAAAATACAACATTATCTATATACTAGAGATGTTAATATTTTCCCTATACATAATCAGTATCCTTATCTAAATTCTAAACTTCCCTATACATAATCATAATCAGTATCCTTATCTAAATTCTAAAATCAATTAGAGTTTTTAATAATTAAAATACTAAATAACACCTTTTATTTTTTTAAAAAAATAAAAATTTCTTGTTTTTTCTATAAGTATTATTCCTGATAATCCTAATCTGAAAGGATAATAACTGAAACGATGCACACTTGTGAGATTGTTTGTTATTGCTTACACTTCTAAAGTACGCTATCAAGGATAATTAATTATATGCATGTTAATTAATGTATGGATGCACGTGTGTGTTAGAGAGGGAGGAGGGAGAAGGTGGTGGTGGTGGTGAGTATTTCCAGTACAAGAAGAAGAGAATATATAAATCTAAGCAAATTTATGAGAAGAAGTGAAGCGCAGGCAGGCAGAAGGCTGAAGGCTTTAACATAAGGCTGCAAGAGGAATCCTTCTTCCCAACTGATAGAATCAATTGCTTTTTGAGGAAACCGATCTAATTTCCAAATGCTGCTTTTAATACTTAATTGTTGATTACTTTCTCGTAACAATTAAACGAATCTACATATGCCACCCAACAGACTACCACCACCATGCACCTGACCTCCAGTACCCCTTAATATGAATGAAAAGGAAAGCTTATAAAGTTTTGAGTTAACCAAGATGATAAACTAAATCAATCATGTGATGGCTTATTCTTTCTCGCATTTGATTATTCTCATAGCACAGGAATAGATGGAGTATGTGTTTGCCTAGAATCTCACATCATCTTTTAAACATTTGATAACTAATAAGAACATTTTAACACCCCTAGCTAAGATAGTCATTTCTGCGATTGCATCCTGCATTTGAAATAAAGAAAGATGATTTATATGAAAATGGATTGGAAGCCAATCAATATTTTCATCACTACTTCTTGGTCCATGGTACATCCTCACAATTTAAACACACCTCAAAACACACATACTTAATCAAGAACATTAAAAGAAACGGAAAAGAAATACTGATTCTACGACCATATTCTTATACCACACCCCAAACGACAACCCTAGAAAATGAAGGAGATCTAAAACTTTTAAAAAAAAATTGTTCTTAAGGATATGCACCATTAGTTGTTGGAAGATCAGACCATGAAAACGCTGGATTCCAGTAACCCAACTCACCTCCAGCAACTGGAGCAGACTCCAAAATGGTTGAAGTTGAAGTTGATGATGAAGTCGCAACATTGCTTAGAACTATTGCTGATGGGTTATCAGTATAGTAATTTGTTGATGATCTAAGCCTTTGATACAGTTCTTGTATCCCTGAATTTTGAGCTTCAACAACAGTGAAACCATTTTGTTGGTGCTGATTGTTTTTCCAAAAAGGGCTGCAAAGACCAAGAGAAGGAACTTGACTAATAGGGTCCATGCCTACGGTTCTAGCATTCAGTGCAGCTGTTCCAACTCCTGGCTCACTTATGAACTGGTTTCCAATCAAACCCCCCTCCTCCTTCACAAAAATAGAATTAGAAAGTGTACTAGGGTTAGGGTTAGGGTTTTGGGTGGCTCTTAGCAAAGCCAAAATATGAGAATTCTGTGGTGAAGCCCACATGATAGGGCTTGACGAAAGTTCATGCTCAAACCCATTTCCAAAACCTGATCTTCCAATGTCAGAAGCCATAGTTTTCATCTTATTGGTGCCAGATTTTCCAACTGAGGCCGATACGCTTGTGTTCTTGTTTTTCCTACATCCACCTCCAATTGGAACATTCCTAAGCGCACCACCTTTAGTCCAATATCGGCGGCAAGTCTTACAGAAGTGGCGAGGCTGAGTGAGGTTATAGTTGTTATAGTAACAGAACTTGGTGTTTGAAGAGTCGCATCGAGGGCATCTCAAGTTCTCTTGAGCTGAAGAAGGTGTTGAGTTAGTAGCAGAAGTAGTTGTTGCTGATGTTGTTGAAGAAGAAGGAGATGGTGAAGGAGAAAGGGAAGGAGAAGGAGAAGGCGTGCCTTCTAAAATGGTTGCATTGATGGGAATTTTCCTCTCACCGCCAATTAAGCCAGCACCTCCTAAGAGTTCTTGAATCATCTTTTCTTCTTTGTAGATCTACAACAATCCAAAACAAGAAAAGCAAAGATGGGTGAGACTCCTTTTGAGTTAGTAGAAAAGCTAAAGAAAGAAAGTTAGGTTTTTATTGTCAGTTTAGAGTATGTGTATATTGATGAATGTGAGGAAGATGAGGATATTGTAGAAGTAGAAAACATGGCTTGCCTTTGTAAGTTCAGTTGATTAGTATTATTTGCTTTGTTGGCCGGTCTTTCTTTTTTGGTGGTATGTGAAAGAATATATGATACAGGTTATATTGAAGAGATGTTGTGGAGCGTGTTTTCACACTGTTATAATTATTGTTTTTTAAAATATTTTTTATATCAAAAATATTAAAATAATTTATTTTTATTTTTTAAATTTTATTATAAAATTGATATATCAAAATAATTTAAAAATATATAAAAAAAAGTTATTTTAAAAAATCAAATTTCTAACGAACAATATTTTTACTATATTACCGAACACGCTCATAATGTAGACATTCAATGTGAAAGCAGCCACTTTAATCTACGTCACAAAAACACTAGTGGCCCTGGATTCGGAATTTTGCTGTGGGTTGTTTTTAGAAGGTAGTGGATTGTCTTTTCGTCATTTCCCAATCTACCCTTCTTCTCTCATTCTTTCCTCTTTCTTCATAAGATTACTCTAATTTCATAAGTTCACAATATGTTACCCTAATTTTTTTTAATTGTTATTCTTTGGTCAAGTCTAAATTTCTTTTACGATCAATCTTAATGTTAAGGTTCCAACTCAGAAAAAAAAAAATTGAGGGAGGAGGTACATCTCAAAGATATTCTCAAATGTCAGCAAATATATACAAATATACACACACACTCGCAAATGGAAGAGGAAGAAAAAAAATAAAAAGAGAAAAAAGAAGTCAAAAGAAAAAAGAGAGAGGTGAAAATAGAGAAAAAAAAGATCATGATCATCTGTAAATTAAAAAATATTTAATATATAATTGTAAGACAGAATACTCTGAGAGAGTAATTTTAGTAACTTTTTAATGTAAGTGTTAAATTCCAACTAGATTTATGCATAAAAAATATTAAAGTTTTTTTTATATAATTTAACTATTGTTAAAACTCGGATTAAATTTTATGAGAAAATTCATGATAGATACTATTATATTATATTTTTCGTATTTAATTTTCAAAAGCCTAACTATCCTAGCTACAGTCCAAATTCCAACGCATTCTTTTGCTTTTATGAGGGTAAATCCTCTTCATTAGCATTCAATTACAGGGCTAGATTTCATGACATATATGGCATATCTTTCGATCCAAGTATTTTTAAACTTCAGCGTTGACGCTCCTGCAGTTGAACGAGATCCAAACTTAGACACAAAAAAGATGCCTCGTGCATCATTGATTTAAGATGCAAAATTTGAAGTAATAACTCGGATAATCTACTAATTCATCTATAAAATCTTTAAAACCAATTCAAGTCTGGATCCATAAAATTATATATATATGGGAAGATCAAGAGGGCCTTCTGGTAATTAAATTTCCTTCTGGTTTCGAAGTTAGAAACGATAGGCTCTACTCCTCCAATAACTCCAACTGCGCTATGCTTGCATATAATTTGCCTAGCACTCTATATAAAATCATAAGCAAAAGGTGGGAGTGAGTAAAGAGCAGGAGAACATTTATTTATAATGATTATAGTAATCAATTAGTAGTAAATGAACAATCTTTGTTGGAGCTTTGTGTTCCCTTGTTGAAGATGCTGTTCAAAAACCATCATTACGAGTTAAAGGAGAGGACTAATGACATGAAAATACGTGTAAAGTTGATGGCTCCACCCCCAACTATAAAGACACTGCCGAGACTTATGGCTTCAATTTAGCCTTCCCCACAAACACTAGCAAAAATCAAGATATGATAGCCATCGTGTGCTACACATTGAGTCATTTTAAATCCAAACCTAATGATCATTCACACGTATATAATTATTTACATGCCTTTTTAAGCCCATTGCGAGAAAATTCCCTAATGCCTTGGATCGAAGAGAATAATTCTTACAATGCCTTTCTAAACAGAACTACATATGTAAATGAGTGTGAAATATTGAGGATGACAAGGCTGTATTCTTTATTGTTATTATGTCTAAAATTATTCTATTTATATGCAAGTGATGATTCCTCTTCGTCCTAACGACGCTTAAGCCTGAACTGAAACCAATCCAAGAACTCAAAACAATAAAAAGATTCATTAATCTGATATTTTCCTTCACCAAATTAACGAACAGCACACTTATTTTGAAGAAGTGGTATTGGATCAAGAGAATTAAAAAGAAGGAAAATAAGAGGCCTTACGGAGACCTAAAATCTGTACTAGATTTTACTACCTAACCTCAATTTGTTCACATTTAAGACGAATTTCATGATGAAGTTTCCTAAAAGATGCAAGAGAGACCATACCTGTATGGACCTAAGACTAAAACTTGTGCTTGGTAATATTTGATTTGCATCTAACACTGTTTTACCTAATAACAATCACACATAAGACAAATTGCAAATCGGTTGATGTAACCCGTATGTGTTTGCTACTCAGAAAAAGTTGCTGTTCAAGCATATTTCATGATGACAATGTGAATCAGATACCTTCTATGAAGTTGTGGTAAGAATGAATTTTTTTTCAACCGTGTAAATGGAAAATAAAGACAGAAGACCAACATATAAGAAGATGCGAAAACGAGACCTGGGGTTGGTGGATAAGAAGAGGAGGGGTCTACATGTTTTATTGTCTTATTTTTGTGGAACCAATCGTCAATTCACCATCTGTATATGAAGATTGTGTTCATCATGCAGAGTTAATCTTATCACTTGCATTTCAAGATAAAACGCAGTGATCAATCTTTAATTACTGATATCGTCAAGATTATCAACCCTCTTGCTATCATTGCAAAGTCTACAAGAACAAATTAAGTCTCGTTGTCGTCATTGACTCGGTCAATACCAGCTTGATCATAAATTAACTAATATATTTTGCTTGTGGACCTTCATATAGATTATTTGATACAATCTAGCACTTTGTTTTCAATTATTAAAAAAAACAATAATTTCCTGCTATTTAAAATCTTAGCATCCATGCCTAATCAACGTACGTTCTCTTAATATCCTAATTATCACTATTTTAGGAAAAGAAGCCGTCCCTATGATCAATCAAAGTCTATGAGATGCACATGAACGTAGCGATTTCAGAACAATGATCGATCATAGGGGTGCAAAGTGGATTTATTTTTATTTTTATTTTCATAAGTGGATGGATAAAAGTAGGCTAATTATTGGAAGAGCATCTTAGAATCAAAGCCATTGGGAAACCTATGGCGTTCCTATTGTGTAACAAATAGCTAGTTTTAATAAGTTGTAACCAACTCAAAGTTGGCACCATGCTAGAATCAACTAGGCCAAGTCGGTCTCAACTGCAGTGATTTCTTTGACCAGAGCACTTAAATTTGATTTATTGAGGACCAGCAATAGATTATCACTAGTTATGTTTGGTACCTTGAGTGGATATATTATGGTGATTTTATAATGGTGTCTTTCAATGAAAATAGGTTAGAAATTGAAGTAATATACGTGCCTTGAACATCATGATATTTTATTGTAATTTCGTATATAATCTAATTTAATTACTTAAAATTGTATTAATATTTCCTAACAGGATGTTATTAGGGAACTTATTAAAAATCACTTGAATTTCATAATTAATTAATCTATCTATCTATCTATCTATCTATATATATATATATATATATACATACATATATATATGTAAAAAAAATAGCAAAAAGGCAAAAACATTAAATTGCAAGAATCGTTTGTCTCGAATTCTTTTTCAATGAAATACCCAAATTTTAGCAAACCAAATAAAAAAATAAAAACTCCATGGCGTAAACCCTAACTTGCTCTCCTTAATTATCTTCAAACCGTTAATCTTCAAAGACAGTAACATAAAAAAACAATTTAATATAATTAACTTTAATTTATTTCTCTTACCTCAATCCCACAATAAATGAAAACTAATATACGCCCTAGATAATGCCTGATAGGTTTTTCTATTGATAGTGGATAACTTTTTTCCATGGTTTTATTAAATCTATAAGAAAGGAGTAAAGTTCCATTAACCAAATAGAGTGTCGATAAGAGGCAACGGGCTGTATTTTAGTCACCATTATCTAGTAAAATGAACAAATATCTACTGGTTTGCCATATAACAATTCTCTTGTAAAATAAACGCTCGTCGAGCATGTTCAAGTTGCATTTTAAGCCGGGTTTCGGAGATCTCCATTTTATTTATTTATTTATAAGCCACAAGGAAAAAGCTTAATGAAAGCAAAAATAACCAACACAAGAGGTCGGACAGAACACAGAAGATAAAGAAAATAGTTACAGGTGAAAAAATAAATATAACATAAAATAAAGATCACTAGGATAGGTGCACAGTCAAGCAATCAAATCTCTAATCCCTGCCACTGTCGACTCCTGATAATGGATGTAGCTTTCAATAGTACTGCTAAGGGTGATCAGATCTTGTTTACTGTGTAAATGGCAGCCATGCGATTAGATACACGCAGAAAAAAAGGAAAACGAAGGGTGAATGCGAAAGGGAAATAGAAAAAAAGCAAGCCTAAAACCCCATGTTTTAATTTTTGCAGTCGCAGCAGTAATAAATAGACTAGTCTTTGGCAACTTTCACATGATTTCTCATTTCCATGAAAATAATTGTTCCTCGACAACTACAAATCAATCTCTCGAGTACGATAGGCAATTCAAAATAGTACTCAGTATACGAATTCTTGCAATTTCATCACTCAATCATAACAGCAGTGACAATCAAATCTCTCAGCAATAGAACAAACTTCTTAGACTAGAACACAACATGAAGAAACTATATTTTATAAAGAAAACACATATCTTGGTGTTTGAAATGAAATCACATGAAGATTTAGCATTATAAGTTGATTTTATATAAATAAAATAATTGATGGACCTGGTTGTTGGGTAAGTGATAATTAGATGGGCGAGATTTAAATTGCTAGAACATTGATTTCTAGTTATATATACACTGCACAGTACAAGTAACTGTAAAAGTACACAAATTACGTACCTGACCGCGCGTGCCGTCCGGACCGCGAGACCTGTCCAAATTCCGACACATAAATCAGCCCGAACTTTATCTGGGATGGACCGGGCAGCAGAAAACGACAGGAGCTTATGATTCTCATTAAGTCGCCGTCAAAGTGGGGCTGCCCGCTCTCTCCCTCGATCCTCGGGCTCTCTCCTTTATATTTTCTTGGTCAGTCACTGTCAACTTCTTTTCTCTTTTTTCAAGTTACAAAATTACATATCCCGCCTATTTTTGTTGAAAATTTTAACAGAATTATACAATGATTACAAGCATTAGGATGAATACATGTTGAAAATATAAAATACGTGTGTGGGCTCTCTCCTTCTGCTCTGTGCTGGTACTATTGACCAGCTTTTGACTAGGATCCATATATGGATCTGGTCTCCATGCATTAAATGAAACTTGTGTTTAATTTTATTTAAATTTTTAATTTTGAAATCCCCATGCAAATTAAATTAAAAAAAAGAAAGAAAGAAGGGGGAAATCTAAGTTGTTTGAACACTTCGTCTTTGTATCTGGAAGAATCTTAGTAGAATTTCATTAATGAAAGGGAGAGGCCTGGTTTTGTTGGAAGTAGTAGGATCTACAAAATCTTCGTCGCAAAATAATGGTGGCAAAGGTATAGTTTTAAAATCAAGATACGTGATAGTTAGAAAGTGTTACTCTTTCTTGTGCATGTAAACTATATATTACATGTACAAGAAAGAGTAACACTTTCCATCTTTTAACTCCTCACACTTTGATGCATGCGAGCAAGCTTTGATCTCGGTTGTTTGGTTCCATTGCAAATTAACAAATGCATTAATTAAACTAGCTAATATCCACCTAAGAAATCTCACATTTGCTGAAAAAAAAGAAGAAAAAAAACTCTCATTTATCAATCGGAATATATATAGAATGCACTTGATTGTCCAATTCATAAATTTCTAAAACCTTGGTGCTGTAATAAATGATTTGTTGGGAAATGGTTATGCACAGGATCATGTATCTTTGTGCTTGTAATATATAGTCGGTTTATTGAATATTTATTTTGTACTTATCCTTTTTAGGGTGCAAATATCATTACTTATCAAAAACATTTCTAAAACTGAATATTTATTTTGTCCTTATCCTTGTTAGGGTGTTTGTATCATTACTTATCAAAAACATTTCTAAAACCCCTATTATACTAACACTCTAAAACAAATAGGTTTTTTTTATTGTGATTCATATTTGTTTTATATAAATAGTGAATTACTTCAATATATTTTTATAATTATTTAATGGTAAATTCATGTTCATCTTAGTTGGTTGGCATGTGTGTGCAGACTATAGGTTACGAGTTTGAGAACTGGTGGGTACACCTATTTTTTAAATTATATTAGACAACATGTTATATATAATTTCTTTTTTAAATAAATCAAGCTTTGACAACATGTCTCATCTCAGACAATGTCTCACGCATTGAGCCTAACTCGCTTCTATGAGCCACATGCTTGGTTTTATCTTTTTTTGCTATTTTTTTCTCTTTTTTTCTTTCTTTTTTCTTTTTCACACTCTAAAAGATCTACTAGATTTACTTGCCGCACTCTAAAAGATCTACTAGATTTACTTGCCATTTAGTTTTAAAATGGTTCTTAATGCTATTATAATTTTTGTATTTGGGTTTTAATAAGTTTTTTATAGTTATTATGCATATGATATAAAGCTAATTATATTACTAATGATAAATTGTTAATAAAAATTCAATTCAAATCTTTTTTATTCTTAAATTTTTAAATGGTTTTTTTTAGTTATGAGTTTTTTTTTGTTTTTCTTTGCTTTCCATTACACATAAAAATATGAACATACTATTATTTTTTAAAATTTCATTAACAAGAACAAAATGATAGTTTTTTTTTTAATAAAAAGAATGAATACTGTTAAAAATCTTGCAGTTTATAAGATGAAAAAGAGATATATTAATATAAAAAATAATTAAAAATAAAATTTAAAAAAATTATATTTTTAAGTGTAATAATAGCGTCTAAAAATTTGCAAGATCTAAACATTTATTTTTTTGCATTTAATAAGAAAACTTTGGTCCTCTCACACCGTAGTGTAACAGGGGATACAAACTAGTGCTTTATCTAATGAATATGAAATTTATATCATATTCTTATATTTAATAACTCAATTCAATTTTTGTTATTGGTATTCGGAATCTCGAATTTTCCTTAGGAGATGTAGTCCACAATAAATTATTTGCACTTAATGAGATTTAAATTTGAGTTTCACATACGTCAATTCCAGTCTTGCAGTTAATTAAAGAAACATTGCGGAAATCAAATGCAGGATGAGTAAAATAAGAAATATATAGTTCATGGAACATCCGGGCTAGATAAGTGGATTACAAATTTCTACTTCTATAATAAAATTGGAATTCAATACGGAGATTTAGCGAAGTTTTTTTTTTTTTCAATTTAGCTCCTAATTTTTATTTATTTTTTATTTTTAAATTTTATTGTCAAACTTTTCTAACAATTATCTAGATGCTTTTGAATCGAAGAAGTTTAGTGGATCATAATAAGCATCTCTTACATAGTTTAATATTATACCTGAGCAAAGAAAACAGTTAGACTGAGAGGTTTTTGGACCAACTAAATTAATTGAGTCATATTAAGTCAATTTTAATATGAGTTAATTTTAAATTCATGTTAGGCAAGGAGCTTGTTCAGTGGATTTTTATGTTAATTTAATTATTTTTTTAATTTTATCCTTAAACCTGACTAATTAAACTAAATGTCTTTATACCTATCAAGTTGATTGAGTTATATCATGTTTGACTAATTAAACTAAATGTCTTTGTACCTATCAAGTTGATTGAGTTATATCATGATAACTCCTATACTATTTAATTTTAAATTCAAGTTAGATATGAAGCCAGGTTAGGAGCTTTCAAAGTTGACCCACAAAGTTAGGTTTAATAAAAATATTAAATAAATTTTTATAGTTTATATATTTTTTTATTATGTTTAATTTTTTTTAATTTAACTCACGACGTAGCATGAATCTTTAAACTAGTTTACCTACTACTCTAAAAATTTTGGAAAGATTATGATGCTTTATTGTATATATAAAAATAGTGAAGCACCTCAATTTATTTTAGTTTTTCAAACTTTCCTTTGCTTTAAAAAAAAACAATTCAGCTAGGTTATATTAGGATAACTTTTATAAGGTTTGAGACTAAGAAAAGAATAAAGTTGAAAAAATTCAAAATTTTCATTGAATGAAATTCAATAGCAATACTAAATAGATTTTTACATACTAATAATGTTCTTTTAATTAAAATGTAAATATTATAGATTAAAAGTAATAAAGCTGAAATCTACAAGTCAGAATTACTAACATGTACAAACAAAAGTATTTTTATTCTAAAAAAGTTTAATTCAACCCACAAGGTATTTTTTTTTTTGGTTAAACCAAGGATAAGTTTTAATTCTAAATTCTAATACTCTTACAAGTTTTTGTCCTTATCTATGGCGCTATCCTTTGGTATCTTTTGTTAACCCTGTAATTTTTTTCGTGCTGCCTGTCACGTGTAGATGCTTATTATGAAATCTTATCATTTGATTTATAAGACAAAAGCTTGAGAAGTCATATTCAACAAAAAAGAAAAACCTTAAATCATGATATAGGTGAGCTTTGAGACACACGCACACCCACATATATATAAAAGAATTAATATTTTTATTATTTTTTCGTATATTCAAAAGAGAGATATTTTTATATTTTTTTTATAAAATTGAACACAATTTCCTTTTTTATTTATATATCTATCTCTCTTATATTATATAAATTTTGATAATTACATGTGATTGACTGTTAGCAAATAAATAATGCTAACTGTTCATGTGTTTGCGGAAACAAAATAAAAATATATTTAAAATATTTTATATATATATATATATATGAAACAAAATAAAAATATATTTAAAATCTTTTATATATATATAAAAAAAGAAGAAGAAAAAAACACTACCACACAAAAACCTATCCTAGAAACAAGATAATATCCTAGATGCGTGTAAATTAAACCAAAAGAGAATATATTTATCCTCATAATTTGTGACGGCAATGTGTCATGGAATGGAATGATATGACATTACGACCATGCATGACAGTTGATGCACCCCCACATTCTATATGGACCCCACTTAATGTTTCCCCTTATGCGGCAATAGTGATTTCTAGGGTTTCTCACCTTCCGTCCTCTTTTTTACAAGTGGGATTGGTACCTCCTTGTTTCAATAATACAATTGGTACGGTTTTCTTGCTTTCTCTGGTCTTCGTAAGGAAATTCTAGAATGCAATGTTCTCAGCATCACCACAATACCGATAATTTTAGAATGTTGAATTTGAATAAAAGCTATTAAATCCTCCATGAATAATGATATTATTCAAATATTCGGTAATTGATTATTAATTTAGGTAAAAAAATCATTGATTAGATTTTCTAAAATATAATATAAATATATTTTTGAAGGTTGTAATCATGTGATGCATAAACATCAAATAGAGAGTTGACTTCTTTTTTAGTTTAATTGATGATGTCTACCGTCTATTTTATAAAATGCTTATGATAAATTGGCTTTAGGTGTGTTAATTTATTGAAATTAGATGTTATGTAAGTGATTTGTGGGGGAAAAAAACATTTTGTTTCCATGTTGTTTAAGCTCCCCCTACTCTTCACTTTCAGGGAACCATACGTGAACCTCCTCTTTTAAGATCCAATCTTTCACTTTTTATAAAAAATATTATTGGTAAATTACGATGATATTTACCGATAAAAAAACAAACAAGTGTTTTCTTGTTAATTTTATTAATAAATTTAATGTGTTAATATTTTCAATAAAATTTCTGATGATAATTTATCATTGTTAATTTTTGTTAAGAAACCAGCTGGTAATATTAAAGTTATAATAAGAAGCATACCCCCTCTCTCCCCCTCTCATATTTCTTCTTCTTTTTTCTTTTTCTTTGTGAATAAAACAACACCCTCTATTTTGTCATAAATCTAGCTTTTATCATCATAAATCCAGTCTCCCTAACATACATTCTATTAGTATCCCAGCCCTAGTTCAATTTTTTTAAAGACTCACCACATCAAGTAAGCAAACTTATCTTTCTTTTTTTTTGTAGTGATCTATTTTTTATGTTAATTATTTGGTTCTTTTGTGTAGTATTTGCAATTTATTTATTTGTATATTTACTTGTTTTATATTTTTTTATAAAGAATTTGTTATATGAATATATGATTTGCACATGTTAGAGTTTGTTTGAAATTTTGAAAAATTATTTTTGTTTGTCATTTGATAAAATTGAGTTTGATTTTGTAGTTTAGGTATGTTATAATGAAAGAAATAAAATTTTATTTAATGGATACATTTCATACCTTATCGATCTTATTATTACATTGAAAATTTCAGTAAATTTAAAGAAATTTGAATTTTTAAAGACAATTGATAATGATTAAAAGGTACCATTAAAATAGATTAAATTAGTTTGAATTGAACCAATCATAGCTAATTAGTTGGTACTAACAATTTATTTAGTTCATATTATTAATTAATAAGTATTATTATCAATATTCTATATAGATTTCATATAAGTAATGAATGATCGTTCTTGGATGTATAGAGTTTCACTCAAAAGGTTGCACAGAATGAATAATTATAATAAGGTTGAAGGTTTTATTAATTATGCACTATCTAATCCAAAGAATATTTGTAGAGACGGTGTTTAATGTTCATGTAAAAAGTGTAAAAATAAAAAAGTTCATTAATCTAGATGTTATGAAGCACCTTCTATAAAAAAAAGTTTATGAAAAAAAATACTTGTGTTGGTTTGCAAACGAAAAATCCTATGTTCCTTAAAACATCATGATAGAAATGATGGTTGATATAACTTTTAGTTCCAGTAACGTGCATAGAGTTATAGATGATAATTATGATTTCCCACATCGAAAGCGAGTGTCCATAGCTAGGGCTTTATGAGTAGTGCTAGTTGCTGACCTGTTGTACGCGTTTTAGGCCGTCATGCTCAAAAGTTAACTCGCATCACCAAGTACAAGACTGTGAGGGCGGTAAGGCCCAAAATGGACAATATACAGCAGGTTGGGCCAGACTATTACATTTGGTATCAAAGCCGAGGATGATTCATCTTAAGGTAGGGGGATTGTGATATCCTATATTAGAAGCGAGTATTTAGAGCCAATGCTTTTATGAGTAGTGCTCGTCGTTGACCTATTGTACATGTTTTGAGGTGTCAAGCTTAGAAGTAGGCAATATACAGCAGATTAGGCTGGGCTATTACAATAATAGTAATCCTTATAAGAGTATGTTGATGGATGCAATGTGAATGAATCAAGATTATACAGGTAAATGCTCAAGTATAAATAAAGAACCAAACACAGACGTAATTAGGTTTTTTAAACTTTTGAAAGATTTTGATGAACCATTATGAGATGGCTATATAAATCATAATAAATTATCAATTGTTGCATAGATGTTCACTATCAAGTCAAATCATCGGCTAAATGAGGCTGATTATGACATAATTGTTGAATAGGCGATAGAAATTTTACCTAAAAAGAATAAGATGAAATAAGACTTCTATGCTAATAAATCCATAATGAAACCTCTTGGTTTAGGATACCAAAAAATTAACACATGTTCAAACTTCTGTATGTTGTACTATCATGAAAATATAGATTTTACCAAGTGCAGAACCTATAAGAATGCTCAATAAAAACTCAAAACTGGTTAGGGAAAAACTCTTATTATACATAGAAAACTAAGATACTTCTTAATCATTCCAAGGCTATAAAGTTTATTCATATTTTTAAATTTTGTTGAGCACATGATATGACATTATTAATATAAAATGGTGGATAAATTCATGTTACAACCTTTTGATGGCAAAGCTAGAAAACAATTTAATAGGGTGCATCTTTAATTTTTAATGGAACCACAAAACATATATCTTGGATTATATATATATGAATTTAGTTCATTTAAGTCATTTGTTGTACCCTATTCTTATTGGTTAATGATACTAATAGTTTACAACTTCTTCTCAAGGATGTGTTTGAGACTAGAGTTCATATTCTTATATATGATCATACCTAGTCCTAATAGTTCAAACATGAAATAGATGTTTGTCTTCTACCATTAATTGATGAGTTAAATAAGTTGTGATCATTTAGGAATTTCATGTATGATGTCTCAAGGAAATAGAATCTTTAGATAAAGACAATTTTAATATGGACTATCAATAATTTTTGTACATATGAGATGGTTTTTAGTTAGAGCATGCATAAATAATTAGCATGTTCATACCACATAAAAAATAACAAGGCATTCACATTAATAAATGGTGGTAAAATGTCCTTTTTTTTTTATTGCCATAGAAGATTCTAAACAACTTAGTATAAGTACAGAAAAAACTTGTTTGTAGGTAGAGTTGAAAGGGATGTTGCATTGCTAGTATCGTCAGGTAAAGAATTGTATGATTTGGTCTCGTAGTATAAGGATATTGTGTTTGGTTTTTAATTTGGTAAATATAAGTTTTTTATTTTTTGTGTGATCCATAAATTGGTTAGAGCAACGTATTTTTTAAGAGCTTTCTTATTACAAGACTAATCTCCTCTGTTATAACATAGATGTCAAGCATATTAAAAATAACATGTTTAAAAATATTTTTAATACTTTTTTTTAATCACCGTAATCATATAAAGTTGGTTTATAATGGGTCACGGGTCACAAAGTCCAAAACTAGTTTCACTTTAAATAAAAATGCACAGTTACTTGTCTACCTAACTTAAGAGTCTATGTTTTCCTGATGGATATGCATAGAATATGTCTAGATTGATGAATTTGAAGGATGGTAGATTATATGGAATAAAAAGTCATGATTTCCATCTATTTATGTAAAAACTCATTCCACTTGCTTATAAGGATTTATTTTCAAAAGGAATATAGAATGCACTCATAGGATTAGTCATATATATATATATATATATATACAGGATTAGTCATATATATATGCATTAACAAGTTATATACCCGACATATGGAGAAGCTTGAAATAATTATTGTCCAGATAATTTGAAAACTTGAGATGATATTCCTTTCATTCTTTTTTGATTCAATAAAACATCTACCCATACATTTATCGTTTAAGGCAAACTCTAGAGGTCCTGTCCAATATAGATGGATGTATCCATTCGAGAGATTAGGGATTACTTATGCATCCTAAGTAAATTTATATTGTCTTTTAAAAAATAAAACATTTATTTTTTTAATCTTCACTTAATTCCATATAGATAATTATTCAATTTTAAAAATAAAAATAAAAATAAGGTGATTGAGGCTTTGATATACAAGACTTATATTTTTGAAGAGATTTCAATATTTATCTCATACTATTTTAAGCCTCATTGAAAATAATAATTAATCACGTTCCAAGGCATGACAATGTTGCCTCATTGAAAATAAGAATTAATGATGTTTCAAGGCATGACAATGTTTATTATATAATTATATGTTATTTAATTACGACGAGTTGAGACCTTTTATTCAGTAAGTAAAATATTAACATGTTGCTATTTTTAAATAATTTTCTCTTATACTCTCATATAAACTGATGGATTATATAATTCCTTGTTAGCAACATCTTTAATTTTTACTATCCTAAAATTCAAATATAATTAAATCTTAAATTTTTCAATGATATGATGAACAATTTATCATATGACTCAAAACATATATAAGTAAACTCTCTAATACTTAATTTTATTACATCTTTCTCTTTAACTAACCAATATTGTACTAGGTTTATTAAATGAGAGTCAATGTTAGTGGTAGTTTGAATTTACTATGTTTGGGTCCTGAAAGAAAGGTTAAGTGTTAAAACAAGTATTTCACCAATGGATGTCTTTCATACTAAATAGTATGGTATGGGTAAAAAGACATATAGTAGTGAAGTTTATGTTAAAAGATCAAATTTTAATGAGTTTCATATTGATTATTATAAAAAGTTAGAAAAGGTGATTGAATTGTAATATTATTATGAGTAAAAATAGTTTTTTTATTCAAATAATATTGGTATGATACCACTAATAGAGAAATCAAAGTAGATCCCTATCATGATTTGATCAAAATTAATATAAAGGCTAGACTTTACAACATCAACAATGTCTTTATTTTTACCAAGCAATGCCAACGTGTTTATTACACATCCTATAAAAAGATTAATTCTAGAGTTGATTGGTTATTTATTATAAGAACCAAACCTAAAAGTCGTGTCCATGTTTTTTAAGATGGTAACAATGATGTAACTATAAGAGATGATATCTTTTGACTTCATTAATTTATTGATCCATATCGAGTTACTCCATCTATTGACTTAGAAAAAAAATCATATTCTCATATCACTGAGAATAATTTTATTAATATTAATACTTGAAAACTAAATGATATATTGAGAACCAGTAGATATACAAAAGTCAATAAAGAAGAAGATGATGGACATGATGATGATGAAATTGAAGAAAAGAAAGACAATTTTGATTAAAAAGATTTTCAACTCATTTTATATGTAAAACATCATTATTTAATGAAACTAACAATAATATAGTTTTTCTATATATTGTTCCTTTATAGTAAACTATTTTTAATGCAACTAGAATATTTAGTGTTGTGATTTTATTGTTAAACAAAATTGATGTTACTGTATCTTAATTTTAATGTATTTGTAGGTTGGATATATGGAAAATACAAAAATATAGAGGATAAATTATTTTATACCAATAGAAATACCAATGAAATGCAAAAAACCAATAGAATTATTAATGGACTTAATCCCTTGAAAAGTTCTAAAGAGTTGAAAAAAATTATATTATTTTGTCACTATTTTATACCGATGGGAATACTGATGGACATAATCCCTTAGATAGTTATAGTGAGTTGAAAAAACAATTACAGGACTTTGCCACTGAATATTTAAATCACCAACAAAATTACTAATGAAATGAAATATCGTTAGAAGAGTTTAGGGGGTTAAGAGAATTTTACAAGGTTCTTAAAAAACTTAAGTGTTAATTACCCATAAAATTACCAAAGAACTACAAAAATTATTAAATATTTAATTAACCATTGATAATTCTATCGGTAATAAATGACATGTTACTTTTATTTATGAAAAAATATGTTAGTGAAATTAAACCTAAATATTAGACTGAATCTTTATCTTTCCCCTAAAACGAACATACACACACAAACACTTTCTCTCTCTCTCTCTCTCTCTCTCTCTTCTATGAATGGTGACAATGCTCTCTCTCCTATAGAAGGCATGCAACACTATTTTTATTTAAGGTTTGTCCCTTTAAGTTATGTTTTATATGTTTTATCAATTTCCTTTCAACTTTTATATTTCTTAATCCATGTTTTATTTCTTATCTACATGTTTTAAAGAAATAGTACGAGGAAATAATGAAGATAGCAATAATTTAGGAATGGCTGATTTGTGAAATTTTTACATGTTTTTACATTTGGGTTAGTAAGTGGTAATTGATGTTTAATTAGGGGTTTTTTAATTAAGTTTCAATGTACTATTTTGGTTGTTTTCTGGAGAGTTCAAAGTGGTTTTAATGGATGATGATTTTCTTTAAGAAAAAGGCATGATCTTTGTTGCATAATAAATTGTTATGAGCTTCAATTTTTTTTTTCTTAATAAAGTTTGGTGATTGATAATTATCTTCAATGTGATTGGTATTTGGTATTAGAGTTTATGGTTTATGATGTGTTGCTATGTGTTAAAGCATTGATGATTTCATTTTGATTTAATAATAACAATGTCAAAGCAGTAACAGAGTTTGTTTTAGTTCCTATAACTCAACTTTCATTCATTCTTCAATTGTTAAGCCAAAATATTCAGCTTTATAAAACTAGGTATGATATTATATTTTGATTTTTATTCTTGGATTGTATCATCGACCCTATAAATAATTGTAGTATCTTTTATTTATGGTTTTCAATGATTAGTAGATGTTAGGTCATTTTTTTTACACAAAACTTATGGAATTAATAAGCCTTGAAATCTATAAATTTTGGTTTACACCCTCGAAACAAAAAAGAAAATGGTGTGTAATGGTGAAAAAATTTCTTACTTGATTCCCACTTGTAAAACACGTAACATGCAATGGTGAATAAATGTGGGTTTTCCTATTCATAAGTCATGTTTCTACCCCAAGTTTATTTTCTTAAACTTGTAGTTTTCAAAAAGGAAAAAAAAAAGAAAAAAAAAATCAAGATTAAATGTTTTTTTTTAATTTATATTCTATTGCTTGTGATCAAGATTAAATGTTTTTTTTTTAATTTATATTCTATTGCTTGTACATAGCTATTTATTTTTTAAAAATAAAAATATATCATAGCTAATATATTGATTTATTATTTAATAAGGGCATTTTGTTCCATCTGATGTTGTCCTTTAATTTCTTATAAGCATTTTTTGGTTTGATTTTGCTACCTATACTAGACTATATATGATTGGTCTTGTCATAATCCATTTTTAGGTTATTATTTAAAATTTACTCCTTTTTCTTTTGAAATAAAAAACAAAAATAAATAATAATAATAATAATAATAGTAATAGTAATAGTAATAGTAATAGTAATAATAAAAAGATTAGCATTTTGTCAAAAAACAAGCTAGGATGAAGATCTAGCTGTAATTATGAATGAATTGGTAGCTTAATTGTATCCTATTGTACTCAACATTGGAGAAACAATACAGATTCAAAATGAGTATCTATTATTCTTCCAAAAAAATATAAAGGGCATAGTATTGGTTTCATTCTTTACTAAAATAAAACCTTGTTATTCAAATGACTTTGAAGATTAGGATGCTTTTATTAAGGTTTATAAAAGAATGTCATATGTATATTCATAATCAAAAAGCTACTTTTAACTTTGTATTTTGTTATTGTTAAATCCAATGGAAGTACATGGTCTATAATTATCAAGGTTTGTTATAAGGATAAGAAACTGTAAAATATTATCAATAAAGAAGTTTGTGTTTTAGTTGGCAATGATAGAGATACTACTTTTGGGCATGATGTATGGTTGTGAGGTTCTTGTCTTGCATTCTAGTTCCTTAGATTCTTTAGTCTTTATAAGGACTAGATCCCTTATGTAGCTAATATAGGTATATGAGATGGCTTTTCATGAATATAGAATTTCATATGGAGAAGGGCTCTAAAAGGAAAAGAAACTAGGTTATTTGAGGATCTATTCAATATACTATTTTTGTGTGGTACTAGATTGTAAATTTGATGCTAAACTAATTTAAAAACCTAATTCTAATAGGGATTATTTTGTCAAATCCATGTATGTTATGTTATAATCTTCGAGACAGTCTAATCTATACAATTTTTTTAATGGTATATGGATGGCCATTATTGACACAATCAATACCATAGGAGTTTTGGTTAAGAAGGTTATTCTTGAAACAAGAGAAGCTAACTATCTTATATGTTTGGCTACTAATGAATTTGTTCATCATTTTCTTATCCATTTTCATAATTATTAGCGTATTTGGGCTAGATTTATTGATTGATAGGGTTTATCTTAGTGTTGCCTTGTAAATATGTGAGACTTATTTCATGAATGAAAGCACCTTGTTTGTAGGAAATTCCAAACGAAGGTATGATTTATGTTTTTCTTTGTAATCTCATTGTGTTTGTATCTTGTTAGAAATGAATTCTCTTTAGTCCAATTATAATACCATATTTTTTCTAATATTAATTAAAATGTGTGTATAGATCAAAGCTCTGTTTTGGATTTTCCTTATTGTGCACTTGATTTATCAAATTTCTCATGATGGGTTAGTTTGGTGGTCAAATATCAAATGTTTTAGACTTTTCATTTCATGGAATCCACCTAAATCATATACACTAAAGTGGAATGGTAATGCTTTTTTTATTGGCAAACTTAGACTTGCTAATATTGGAAGGGTTCTTCATGATCACAAAAGCCTTGTAATAGGTTATTTCTCTACTTTTATGGGAATTAAGGATTCAAATGAGGTTAAATAGCTTGTTATAATTAAAGCTCTTGAATTATCTTTTTTACGGGATGATTTCTTTGTGAGAAAATTCTCTTTGAATCAGATTTTGTTTTCATGGTAAATTGGATGAATATGCAATCAATTAGACCATAGACATTTCATTAACCTTTCATCCTTGCATTTCATTCCTCTTTACAGTTGGGCTCTTTATTTTTTATTATGTTTTGTACGAGACTAATCAGATAGTTGACAACTTTGTAAAACAATGTGTGAATAAATAATATGAATTTATAGGTTGGATTTGATTGTTGCTATAGATGTATATATATTATCATATCGATGTGATGCCTTTAATTTTGTTTGTAAAGTTCTAGGGCTTAATACTACTCTTTTATGTATCAGTTTTAGTGTTTTTAGTTTAGATGTTTCTATGGTTTCTTGGTATTACAGTTCTAGTGAGTTTGATATTGTTTAAGCTTTTGTTAGGTGTTGTTATATATATATATATGAAATCAAAAATAACATTTTCAAACTTTATAAATTATAAATTTTTAAATCAAGTCAATGCTTAATTTACTTGTATTTTACTCAATTTGGTCGGATTTTATTTGTTTTTATAAAATTAGACTAGATCTTTTATGACTATGATTCTTAACATTAACTCAAATCGATTAGATGATAAAGTAAAATTGAACGCTTATAATGTATCACTTATGTTCAAAACATAACATTGGTATTGTAGCCACCACTATTATCAATGCATTTACTAACAACATATAAGAGTTCAAAGATATTCAAATGATCTTGCACAATGATGTCTAATGGAACATAATAGATTAGTTACCTACTAGGGCACACCTAGTCCGTTAACATAACATCTAGGATGGCTTGATTATCAAAAGTGGACCCAAAGCACTATATTACCTTATTGCTAGTCCCTCTTCATACTATAGACCATGATTATCCGAATCAATCATTCAAACACACTGAGCATATATGTCCATATCATATAATCAAATTTTTAATAAGGAACTTGTATGCCACACACTAGTTTTTTTATTGTTTGTTTATATTTTTTAAGAATCCTTGGATCTTGTTTTTAAGCCTTTTGGTGATGAAGTTTGTTGTAACCCATTTTTAGATCCTTACACAAAACAAATACAAAAAAACAAAAAAATATATATGTTCAAACAAAAATAAAAAATTTAGCAGTGAAAAGAGGATGCTAGAGTGCCTTAAAAATGGTTAAAAATTGGTTGAGGTGGTTCTAAAATACAAAAAATCAAATTTGACAGTATTTTATTAATTGATTAAAGCCCCGTTGACAAAAAAAATTCAATTTAAGAAAGAAAAGTCCAAAATCAAATATTTGTGGACTCATTTAAATTTTATTAAAGGTTTATTTGAATTTATAAAGGGTTTGATTGGAAAAAAATTGATTTTGAAGTCAATTTAGGCTTTAATCAGAAGAAATTAAAGTTTTATGGTCAAATTATAATTTTTAAAGTTAATTTGGTCAAATCAGAGGTTTAATTGCATAAATATTAAAGTTTAATGGACACTTAGGGACTTAATTGAAGAAATCCAAAACCAATGACCAAATTAAAAAAGGCGCGTAGATAGGGGGCTGTAATTAAAACTGAATCATGGGCCAAATTAAAGAAATTAGAAGTTTATTGATCAATTGAGGGTCAAATTGCATAAATTCAATACCAATGACTAATTTGGAAAAGATGGCCAACTTCAAAGCCGACTATGAAATTTGACAGAAATGCAATTGAATTGATTTTTAAAATCAAAATTTGCAATTTAGAACTCGATTGAACAAACAAATTAAGGACTGATTTGTACTTTCATATAATTTTGCCACCCTTTTCTTTTAAATGAAACGACGCGTTTTGCCTAAAACAATGCCGTTTCATACACTGTAAAAAAAAAAAAGAGCTCAAAATGGTGATATTTTGAATGGCACTATAGCCTTTCTTCTTTCCCTGGATACGCAGAAAATAGAGGAAGAAGAAAATTTTGTTCTCCTATTACGCAGAAAACAGAGGAAGAAGAAAATTTTGTTCTCCTATTTTCATTGCCTTCCTCTTCCTTTGATGACCCAAAAAGATGACAACCAAGGACCCCTTCACCTACAAAAACATCCCACGTGTTAAATATAGGGAAAAAGGTGTCCCTAAGGTAGTAGAGGGGCACTAAACAGTGGCCAACCCAACTACCCTACACCCCTGCACCATTGACTAGGCAGGGGTGTAGGACTCCTTTCTCCTCTATAAATATAGGGGAGAAAAAAGGCAGAGGGGACGAAAAAGAAAAAAGTAGAATAAAAAAAAACAAGAGAGGGAAAGAAAAGAAAAAAAATAGAGGAAAAAGAGAAGAAAAACAGAGAGAAAAAAACAACAAAGAGGAATGGAGAGAAAAAAGGGAGAGGCAGAATAAGGATAGAGAAGAGAGAACCGAGAAAAAAAGAAGAAAAAGAAATAAGAAGAATAGAAGAAAAGGCAAAGAAAACAGAGAGAGATAAAAGGAACAGGGGAGAAGCAGAAGCAGCGCCGTTGGTCTAGCCACTGTCTCCACCACTAGTAGCCACCGCCGACGACAATAACCACGCCTCCTCTCGCTGGGTAAGCTTCTTTCCTTCTCTACTCCATCTTGTTTTATCCTTTCATTAGCATGTACAACATGAGCAATTCATGTTTTGTAGCCAATGATAAAATTTTGGGCCACTATTGGACCATTTTACATGTTGGGTCGATACTGGCCCATTTTATTTTTATGTTGAGCCAGTGCTGGCCCATTTGTTTACGTTAGGCCGTGCTGACCCATTCCAATTCAATACACCATAACAATGCAAATTGGGTCAGTTTTCACCAATTAAATAATAAAAAAAGTTTTTTATGCATACGGTCAAGTGTCTGAAAGCTAAAAAATTATATTATGTTTTTTTTTTTATCATAACCAAAAAAATATTTTGGCATGCATTTTTACTTTAATAATCAATTTATTAAAGTCAAGAGAATATTGGCTAATATTTTTTTTTAAAAAAATTATTTGGTTTTAATACCACAGATTACGAATTTATACGTAAAACTTATTTCCAGTATTTAAATTAAAAAAAAATTTATTTATTTATTATTAATTTGCTTAGATTTTGTTATCATAATATAAAAACAATACCGCTTACCTTAGGCAGGACGAAAAGAATACCGTGCAAAAGCTACTAAATAAAGCATATGTACCTTAGGATATTGAATAGAAGACCATAGAGCACATAATAGGGAGGATCCACACATCTAATTATCTATACTTCATGGTTGATGAATTACATGCTGAAGGAACTGAACATAATAAACCTTTGTATATCATTGACACGACCAAAAGATTGATGTCTTCTCCCAAGTGTAGGAGTGTTGAAATAATAAATAACCCGATAAGATCGAAGTCAAATCATAAGGAAGTTAACTATATAATAATAATAATAATAATAATGAGTTAAAGAGAATTTTCAGATGTGAGATTAATATGAGGATTAAAAAATGATGAAAACAAATGTCAAGGTTAGAGGATCCACTAATGGGATTTCTAAAAATAATTGTTAAGGTCAGAGGATCCACTAATAGTATTTCAAACAAGTATACTATAAACTCTTTTTATTACTCAACAACAAATCACACATAAAGGAGATTCTAATTGGATTATAAATTGTTAATATGATTACATTAGTTATCTTATTCGAATAATACTAATACTTGTAAATTTTGTTAGGTATTCATGATTATAACTTATGTTAACAACAAATCAAGTTCCTTTCATAACACAGGAATATGTTATACCATACGGTTGGGCTATGAAAGTACCAAATATTTGTTATATCAAGGGTTATACAACATAAATCTAGATTAACCATTTGACAAGCAAAGTATTGAAAGTGAATAAGATAATAAATACAAAATATGTTAGTATCAAACATTAAAGTCCATGTTGAGTTTATATTATGCTTATTCTTACATCATTAGTATAACCTTTTCACCTCGACATAATAAACTTAGCTAAATATAATAAAGAAGAGAAACATGCATAAACAAGATAAAAACATAAATAAGATATAAGTTAGCTAAGGAAAGGAAATGAAAAGTATAAACAAGATATTAATGAAACAAAACTTAAACATTACAAAAAATATAAAGAAAGAGAGCAAGAATATGATCTTAATATGAAAACCAAGATGCCTAAATGCATGGCAAATGCCTCCTTTTATAGGCTAAAATTTAAAACTATTGATTTGTTGACTAATTATTGAGTGGGTGGCCACATCTTGACTTTGTGACAATCCTTATCTTTTTGTCTGATCAAAACGTCATTGCTAACATCAGAATTTGAATAGACGTCCTCATAAAAGTTCTAGAAAATTGTCTCATCTTTTCAATAACAAAAAAATAAGGTCATTTGGATTTTAGACCTTGAGATATGGGTTGAACAGTGAATAGTGTCTGGGTTACAAGACAAATTCAAACTTCTTTGTTGTTGCTATAATTTGAACTTGAAAAGAGAAGAATTGAGTTTGCATTCCTATGAATGTTTTAGGCTTATGTCTTAGCTTTCTAGCCATATAAACCAAATTGAAATCCAAGATCTACAGCTCCAGATATGACCAAATGACTAAATAGTGTTATAGTGTGGACTAAACCAACATCTCTTTTCCAAGCTTCACCCTCTCTTTTTCTTCTCAATTTTAGTAGCTGAACTCATTAATAAATCTTTTGATTTATACGATAGGCCTGCATTTAAGATAAACATTTACTATAAATAAAAAGGTATTTTATATTATTAGACTTGTTATTATAAAGTATGTTTTAGTTAAGGAGTTATTGATACTTTAAGTGTAAAATGATGATATAAAACCTTGATAAAAATACACTTTTAAGTATTAATCAATCACTGTTAAATGCAAAGATTACCTTATTGGAAAGGTACCGGTTGATAACGGCTCGACTTTTAACATATTACCGAAACACATACTGAAAGAAATGTCAATCGATGAATCTCATATGAAGCCTAGTTCCATGATGGCAAGAGCATATAATGACTCGCCTAGGCAGATCATTGGGACTTTGGCGGTAGAGTTGTATGTATAACCACAAATGTTTTTAATGGCACTCCAAGTTATGGATATCCACCCTTCCTATAGTATGTTACTCGGAAGACCTTGGATTCATGCTGCTGGGACGGTAACTTCATCACTACATCAGTGTTTGAAATATACATGAACGAGATGTTGGTAACCGTCAAAATAAAGGAAACAATCTTCATGGTAAAAAATGTGTCCATACCTTTTCTAGAGGGGGAGGATTGCACGGATGAGAATCTCCATGCCTTGGAGATTGGAAACACTGAGTGGGTACCTGAAGGCATAGTGTTAAGAAAGCCGAGGATTTTAGAAGTAGCAAGGATGATAGCTCAATGTTTCTTAAAATGTGGAATCTCATTCCCGTGTGACCTTATCACGGGAATACTAAAAAGGATTAAGTCAATCAAGATGAGATGTACTGACCAAAGATTTAGGTTAGGATATAAGCCTAAGAAAGATGATCATTTTTAGACTGCCGATAGACAAAGAAAACGAAGAATGGCTAAAATCAAGGGACAAGAGCCTGAAGAAGAAGAACCGGAAATCCCTCCCCTGATGGTGTCATTCCCAAAGATAGCATATGTGATGTAACCAAATAACGAAGCAGAAAATAATTTTTAAAGGTTGGCAACTGTGAGCATTAACACCTTTCTTTTGCTAACCCCCTTTAATCATAACTAAATAACACCACACACATGTGATAAATTTTTTGTATTTTTGTAAGCTTTCTTTGCATTGAAAAGCATATGCATGTATATCTGCTAGCTACAATGAAGGTTTTTACAATTCATTTATGTGATTTTGAGCATTTAATAGGATACTTTTTAACAATTTCATAAAACTTCTGTCACAAAAGTCATAGTTTTTTTTGTAAGTATGGTTACAAAATTTATTTGATTTTTTTTGTTGGTGTGAAATTTTATGAAATTACAGAAATGTAGCCCATTCATGTAGAATTAATAATGCCCCTGAAGCATTGTGAGGGAAACTATTCAAATGGACGGTGGCTCTCGATGCTACATTCTCTAGCTAAGGCCTACGGCCCCCCACCCCCTCAATGGCCAATTACAACAGGATTGGTCATAAAAATGGGAATTTCAATGTAGGGTTGAACCTGACAAAAGCTAAGATGGACAGGATCCTTCCTGCAGAACAGATCAAATCATGTCTCTAGACAAAGTGTTGGCATGTGGGTTGTTTTTCATTGGAGAAAGTGGAACTTACAAAAGCATAACTAGTCTTGACGATGAACTTCTTGGCTCAGAGAATTTCTTACTGACAACATATATGTCAAGGATCTTCCCATGCTCAAATCAAGGTCAGTACTTAATCCAAATTTGAAGCTACCAAGATTAGATTTGGTTCCTTATAGGAGTTTGTATTTTAATGCATGCTTCAGCATTTAGTATAATAATCAATGCAAATCTCTCTCTCTCTCTCTGTATGTGTATTTTATAAGATTGAAGCTAGCTCAGTTTCCATGTGATTTCAATTTTTAAACTTTCACAATAATGCCCATGATCGTATCTTTTTCAAGGCACACATGACAAATTCGGGGATCATGCACCTAGCTAGGTGCAATCTATTTTGAAAGCAGCCAAATAAGGATCGGATCTCCTTGAAAGCCTAAGAAACGAGAATAGGTTCTTCTTTGTTCCAGATAACAAATTAGGTATGGGGTCATTATCAACCAAGATAGCTATTATACAATGTCAAGTTCCGACGAGTTTACACAATTTGAAATAACAACCATGATCTAACCCAACATAAAAAGCTACCCGTTGAGTCCATTAGACTTGAACTTATACCTTGACATAACTACAAGCATTTCAACCTATTTTTTATTTAAAAATATATTAAATTAATATTTCAACCTATTTTTTATTTAAAGATATATTAAATTAAAAAAATTTATGTGTTTTTTTATGGTTTTAATATGCTAATAACAAAGATTGAAAAAAAAATCTAAAACAATATTATATTAATATATTTTAAATTAAAAAATATTTATACAGAAACAATCTACACCATGTTAACAAACTTTGAGCTATTATATCCACATCCTTGACTTAGACTTTAGCATATTAGTCGATACAGGGCTAATTTTGGATCACTCAAAGCAGAAGAGGTTGCAACTTAATTTCTGGGTTAGAAAATTAGCCATAAAGAGCCTCGTTCTACAGGTCTGTGATCTGTTTGCGGTGCATGCATGTCCAAGAAATTCATGTCATAGTAGGTAGCGACATCAAATCAAGAATCGTAAGAATCTGGATTGGGACCCATCTGAGCAAACAAATTTGAAGACCAACAATCCATGTTTTAATGAATTATTACATTAATTGTCCTATTATAGGAAGATTCGGCAAGCGAAGTGGGATTGGTGTTAACATGGGAGTGGTTGTTTTATAATATATATATATATATATATAATATATTATTCCCCTCATGGAACACCACTTTATTCTGCTCTCATCCATCAATATCATTTAAAAAAGGGCATTTGTCAATTGTCATCTTCTTTGCTTGAAAACCATGTAACGTTTAATGGAATTTGAGGTTCTCTCGCTTTAATTTAGACATTCCACTCTCCTTTTGTTACAGTAAAGAATTTGACTGTTAATAATTAATTAATGTTTTACTTTGGATGTTTCCTCTTATTGTCAACGACAAAGAGATTAGGGCTCCCATATTGGATGATTGGTCCCCCGTTGGTGATCCTCTAATTATACCATTAGCTAGCGAGCATTGCTTGCCAAGCCTTCATGATATCCTTTGAAATTGCCGAATGCTTTTTAAACAAGATTTCACAGGGAGGTAACCATGAAAGCTATTAGCTTTAAATATTGCTTTTCACTGAGACATTTGACAGGAGTTTAGTTTTTTTTTTCCCCTATAAAAAATAGATGTTTTTGTTAGATATTTTTAATTTTCATAAACTTAAGTTTTGGTTAGACTTGAACTAACCCGTTTATATATGGATCAAAATGTCGACTTGAGCCGTTCTAGTTCGACCAATGTTTACCCAACTTAACTGGAAAAATGGATGTTTAGGAGAGAACTTCTACCCATCCCACTTCAGCCAATTATTTACCATAGGTAATATATAATTAAATTAGGTGAGTGATTTATAAGTATATGACATAACCCTGGCCATCAATTAAAATGTAATAATTAGAGGATGTAAGTAATATGATGTAATGAGCATAATTCGTTAAAATCCAACCCTAACCAATCCCTTTTCCATTCATCTTCGTTGCAATGATGCAAACCAAGGCCCATCATGGCATGTTCCATTTTTAGATACATTCTGAATTTAATATTTGACACATTATTTGGCTTTGGAAAAGCTTTCCAGGATTCACATCATATCTTTTATGGTATCATATAATGCTAAAGACATAAATAATTTTAAAAAATATAGATATTCCTATATATATGACTAATTATATTGATACAAGCACATTATTTCTTTTTTAATCGAATATAAGTGTAGATTAAATAGCCTAAATACTTGATAATATTTCAAATAATTGAATCACTTGTATATTAGGGGGAAAGGCCTAGGAAGAATGGATGTTGCTCTATCTTAGAGTAACTGGCATTTAACTTCCCAATAAAGTCTCTCTATTTAATATGTTGATAAAATTTGATCACAATTATCAATTGCTATCTTTTAATTTATTTATTTATTTATTGAGAGAGAGAGAGAGAGATAGCACAAATCTTTGTTAGTCTTTTTACTTTCTGATTAGCTTATTGCAAGTTGATTCTACGCCTAGTTCGTTAGCTGCTGCCCGAAGATGACACTAAACTTTGTTGTGCACAAACATAGATCCAACCTAATTGCTCTGTCAGCTAAGCCCACCCGATAACAAAGTCCATATGAATTTACTAGGCCAATTTTTCAACTTGGTGTTTTGGGCTCATTTAATCCAAAACCCAGATATTACATGAGCCCAAAACAAACACAACCATTCATTCTTAAAAAAAACTAAAGAAAACTACACGACAAGAAGAATGAGTTAATTATAACTCCCTCCCCATAATTTATCGAAGTAAATTAATTAATTGTTATATTATAAAAAATAATTAAATAATCATTTGACTAGTATTGACCATACTTAATTTAGTAATATGTTTTTACTAAAAAGGCTGTTTTTCCTCATTAATTTTTCCATATTATCCATTTTTCTCGATTTCTTAAGAGGAAATTGAAAAATAACATGAAATGGATGAAAAAGTTTATGTTATAAATGGATTAACAACTGCTAGGGTTAAATATATAGTTTCTAGAACTATGAAGACTAATATATATATAGGGACTAACTTATATTTAACTCCAAGGAGAAATGCGTATGATTATTTCCAAGAACGAAATTAAATTAGTTATTATATAAAATACTGGCCACCTAGTGTTTGTACAAGCAAGTTCGCATGGGATTACATTTTGGAAGCGTTTATTATGATCCATGATTCCAAAGATCTGTGTTATTATTGTTGCATTTTTTGAAACATTTTTTTGTCATTCATCATCAATGTTTTTTTTTTTAAAAAAAAATCCTGTGTTATTATTGAATGGTGGTGCAAGCAATTTTAATTTAATACTTGTTATTGTATTAAAATCCAATAGTATATTATAAAATTATATTGCTGGCTTTGAATTCTAGGAAACTTAATTATTCTATCACATACGGAAAACACAATTAAAGCTAATTAATTAAGGTAATTTTTTAGATGTAAATAATAAAAAAAGATATTCTAGTTTGGTGCATAAATTAAAAAAGACAATAAGATATTTTAGTTTTAATACATAAAATAAAAGAGCAAGTCTAAGATTACTAAATTTAATATTTCAATTTTGTATAATGTCCATATGGGAAGATCGTAATCATTAGGTTGAATTAGCAATTTTGAAAATATTTTTTTTTTAATTTTAATCAATAGAAAATATCTTGGTGTCATTGTTATTAATCAGTTTATTATAATATATTTTTGTAATTTTTTGAGTTATTTTTTTACAACTTATTTTTTAAAATTTTTATTTGGGTCCTTTATTTAAATGTATATCAATGTTATTATCCCCACATTAAACATATCTCAAATCCAAATCCATTGAAATTATCATTGTTAAAAAATATATAATTATTTTATTTTATTTATTAAAGATAGAATAATATTTTTTTTTTCAGTTTATATATAATCTTTTTATATTTAGATTAAACCTATTTATTTAGATTATTGTGATAATGCAGTATCAATAAAAACCCTAGCCTTGTCCTTTTTTATTCTAGTATTTTTCTTTATTTTTTTGGATTATTTTATATAGTATCAGAGCATGATTTCATGTAACTTTATTTTTTTTGAAGTGATCATATAACTTTGAGAAGATATTTATTGAGTTTCTTCAATCTGATATTTTGTTTTCCTTTCTTTTACGTTCTGTTTTTTTTTTTTTAATTATAGCTATCAAAAGAGATGATTTACTTCAGTTTATAAGTGTGAGATTGGATATAAAAATTTTTCTGTTTTTTTTTAATTATAGCTATCAAAAAAGATGATTTACTTCATTTTATAAGTGTGAGATTGGATATAAAAATTATTCACAATGAAGTTATTTGATGAAAAAGAATTTTAATAGTAAAAGGATGTGGAGATATGTTAGTAGAATTTTTGTGATGCTTAGGAATATTGATGAGGGTTTCTTTTAGTTTTTTTAACTATATCATTATTTGTGCTATGTTGTGGGTTAAATTATTATTTTTATGTTAAAAAAAAATATCTTGGTATTGTTAATGTGGTTTTTAGCAGAAAAAAAAATTATATTACATAGAAATTGACTTAATATGACTTAATTGACTTGACAAGTCCACAGGCAGCCCATAAAATTAATATATATATATATATATATATATATATATATTAACTTAAAAAAAATCAAAATGACATTATTTTTTTAAAATATTGAAATAACAATATATTAAATTAACTTTAATTAACTTGAGTTAATCTATCAAATCCAATTCTTAGATCAAGAGACCTTGATAAATATATAGAAAGTAAATAAAAATATATATATTAAACTTAATTCTTAATCAACCCAATGATGAATGATAAAATTAAAAAAATAACCTAAGTTAACTCTGATTAACTTATTAAAATTTGGTCATGAGCATAGGATAACCTTATAGAAAAAAATAATAAAAAAATAAATTATGAAGCTTAATTCTCAATCAACTTAATATTAAAGGATGAAATTAAAAAAAAAAGATACAAAAAACCACCCGAGTCAATAGACCAACCCCTTGACCCAATTCATGAGATTGGGATAACCTTATAAAACACATACCAAAATAAATTATGAGGCCTAATTCACAATCAATCTATTATTAAATGATGAAATTACAAAAAATAAATCAACTATAAAAATTGAGTTTACTAATCTAACCCACGACCTGGGTCATTCGATCATGGTAACCACATAAAAATAAAAATAAAATATGAAAACCAATATTCATTCAACCCAATATTAAATTACTAAATTGAAAAAGAAAATTAAAAAAGAACAAAAAAATAACACGAGTCAACCCTGGTTAACCTATTAAACTTGGGTTGGGAGATCGGGATAACTTTATAGAAATTAAATCAAAGAAAAATTATAAAGTTCAAATGCTAATCAATTTAATATTGAAGGATGAAATTGAAAGAAATAATTAAAAATAACAAAAAACCAACTAAACCTTGTTATCCCGTAAAAATAATGATCCAGGTCATGAGATCGTGATAACCCCGTTGAAAGAAAATAAAAAAGTAATTATGAAACTCAATTTTCAACTAATTTAATGTTGAATGATGAAATTGACAAAAAACAAATGACTTGGATTAATATGACTTACCTACAAAACTCACGACCTGGATTATAAGACCAAGATAACTTCTTAAGAAGTAAATTAAAACAAATTAAAAAATATAATAATAGGTGATAAATGCAAAATATACATATGTTTTTATTTTTTCACACTACACTTTTTAAGGTATTTTGAGCTTATTAAAAGTTATTTTTGGGAGTTTGAACATGTCTAGTAGACTTTGTGAATTAATTGCTAAAAAATAAGAATTTCTGTTTTTTAATGTTTCGGACCTTATTTCTTGTGATAGGTTTTTCACTGAATTATAATTTTAAAATGTTAAGGTGGGCTAAATCAAAGTTAAATTATACATATTAAGCTTTCCAAAAAGGTATTTTGGGCTGAAATCCGAGTTTGTTTAGACATCTAATTGGACCTACGATATCGGCTCAAATATTTTTGGCAGGAGGATTCTTTAGTTTCACTCTATAGATTCAAATGAGTATATTTTGAGCTAAGACATTGAAATCATGTCATTTAAATGTCCAAAATGATCTACAGATCAAGAACTACAACTTTTATGAAGGATTTCAGGTTAGATAAAAAAAATTTAAAGGCAACAATCTAGATGTAATCTGAAAGACAAGATTGGCCTCCTAATCTAATGAGGAAACTAACAGTGTCGAGTATCTCATTACAACTAAGAGTCTACCATAGAAATTGTTAACCTTAGGACCCAAGAAGGGTGTAGATCAAGCCTCTAACATGACATGAATGAAAGAATACAGTTGGAATGCTGAGATATTGCAAGAATCTAAGTCATAAATAAAGTCTAAGTTGTAGTAGAGTTAGAATTACAGCAAAGTCCATTTTCAATATAAATTCTAAGGGATTTAACCAACCTTAAGGACTAGATAAAAAAGGAAGGAGTTAAGTTGCATAAGGACTTCTAATTAGCTTTAGAATTCTAAAAAAAATCTACAGCCAAATAAAAGAATAAAAAAAGCAGAACACAAGTAAAATAGGGGCTCTGCAGCATTCTTTTTTCTTTATTTTTGTCAATATTCCAGCAACTATGAACTAATCCCTAATTTCGGTTCAAGAGGAATACACACCATCTTTATTGGAAAGTTGTGAGAAATAACATTATCATTGTAATTCTTTCATATTCAAGAATTTATTTTTCTTTGTTTAGAATTATTATATTGATTGTTATTTAAGCTTATTGAATTGTTTTGAGATGGCATATATGTTTTCTAGTCTTTTTCAATATGTAATTATTGTTAGGAACAAAAGTAAGAAGCAAATGAATTAATTTGATTGTTGTAACCCTCATATTGATTTATTAGAGAAGAATAACCCAAGTTAAATTGTCAAGTTTTTTAACATTTACTTATAATAAATACATAAACTTTACTTCTAAAGCTATTGCCAAGTGAATGAGAATTGCTTTCAATGTCAAATTCACTTAATGGTAAAAAATTATTTAGAGAGCTTTGTCTAATTCATTTACTCGTAATCTTATTAATTTCCCTCTACTTTAAAAGATATCAAATTTATTTGCTTGACATGAAAGAATATTTATTTTACTTCGATGATCAATAAATTTATAGGAATGGATGTATGAACCCTTGAACTAAGCTAATGATAAATCAATTTATTATTGTTAGAATTATTTTCTTCAATCTTTTCATTAAAATACCCCATTCTTTTTATTTCAATATATTATAGAAAGATTAAACAAAATTTCCCTTGGGTTCAACTTGGTTTTTATAATCATACTACAAATTTATTTTGTTTATGATAATTAAGTAAGAATTATATTTTAGAGGTTCCGATGATCCACTAAATTTATAGGAATGGATCTATTACCACATAGACTGATCTAAAAAGGAAATTTTTGAAAAGAATTATTTTTAGCTTCAAGGGCAGGTACCATCAGAAAAGAAATTAATGGAATTTGCGAAAATAATAGAGTGACATTGTACGAATAATGGGAGCATTTTAATCAATTATGTGTGAGCTACCCTCATCATCAAATTCCTAATCAATTATTGCTATAATATTTTTATGAGAGATTGTTACCCATGAATCATAGCATGATTGATACAGCAAGTGAATGAGCACTTGTAGAAGACTCTAGAAGAAGCACAAGAATTAATCTAAAAAATGGCAGCAAATTCACAACAATTTAGAATTTGTATTGATTCATCTAGAAGATTTAATGAGGTAACACATTCTAATATTAAGAAAAAACTTTCAGAACTAATATCTCTTGTTAGACAACTTGTTTTAGGACATGTTAGACATGTCAAAGTATATTGATTAGTACTTAAAAGTGTATTTTTATCAAGGTTTTATATCATCATTTTGCACTTAAAGTATCAATAACTCCTTAACTAAAGCATGTTTTATAATAATATATCTAATAACCTAAGATACCTTTAATTTGTGGTAAATGTTCATTTTAAATGCAGGCCTATCACATAAATGAAA
>NW_011499928.1:640990-646506 GCF_000495115.2 Populus euphratica
ACCCCGGTCTTGCCGGGTTATTTATTACTTTGACACTCCTGCACTTGGGAGAAGATATCAATCTTTTCGTCGTGTCATATGTGGTATTTTCTCTTTTTCAAACCATCGTACTGATAGATGCTCTCAATTATAAGATGATGATATGCCTCAAGTTAATGTTATGGGTGGATTTAACAATCAATAAAAAAAAGATGACCTATTTTCTAATCAATACAATCCTGGGTAGAAAGACCACCCGAGCCTGAAGTGCGGTTAACCCTTAAACCAACAGCCTTTTCAACCTTATGTACTTGACAAATCAACTTTTTATTCTCAACAATCATCAAGTGCAGGTATGTCTTTAAAGGATATTGTAAAATCCCTAGCCACTAATATACAAACTTTTCAATAGGAGACGAGAGCAAAGATTCAAAATATAGAAAACCAAATATCACAGATAGCTTTTTCAGTGCATCAAATAGAGGCCAACAAATGAAGGCTACCTTCTCAAGATGAAATTAAATACAAGTTCCATGACTCTTAGAAGTGGTAAGGAAGTGCAAACCAAGACAACAACAATTGGCACTTAACAAAGAATAGCGACGGCTAAATCATTAGATTTGCCAACCAATAAGGTAAGTAAAAATTCTGCCTTACCAAGTTCTAATATTTTAATTCATCCATATTTTGTTAGATGATTTACAAATTAGAAAAAAGAATAAAATAGAGAACAAAATCTTTGAAAATTTTTGAAAGGTGGAGGTAAACATTTCATTGTTAGATGCAATCAAATAAAATCCACGATATGCCAAATACCTCAAAGAGTAATGCACCAACAAAAAGAGGCCAAATATTGATGAGGAAATAAAGGTTGGAGAGAACAATTTCGCGATCATTTAAAGAAAATTGCCTCAAAAGTGTAAAGACCAAGGTATGCTTACTATACCCTATGTGGTTGGAAATCATAAGTTAGAAAAAGGTTATGCTTGATTTGGGAGTATCAATTAATATCATGCCACTGTCAAACAAGGATTTGAATGTAAGACCTTTAAAAGAAACAAAGATAATAATTCAGTTAGCGAATAGGTCTAATTCATACCCTAAAGGCATTGTTGAGGATATTCTAATTAGAGTTGTTGGTTATTGGGCTAGGCCTAGTCCACCCATGATGGATGGGCCTGATCCAATTTATTAGAGAAATTACTAAGGGAAGTAACCACCTTCTCTAATCATATATAAAGGGACATAACCCATATGGAACATAAGTTTTTCATTATTGAAAAAACATAGTTCTCTCTTTCTCTTCTCCTATCTTGATTCTCTACATTGACTTAACAAGATTTATAAAGACGTTCGTACTGTGGAACATCACTCTGGTTCTAGTAATTGAAGTGGAACTGAAGTAATTGATTCAGGAATAAGAAAGCGAATTCTCACAAATAAGTTTTTCTTTTCGATATACATTGGTATCAGAGCCATGCTTATTAATATTGCTTTTATGCAGTATATCTATTATTATATGAACGATAGATATAAATTTTGTGTTAAAAAAAATTACTTTAATTGAAAATTTTGAATTTACAAAATTTTATGAAGTAATTTAGTTATAAATTTATTTTTTCTATAATTAATTTTATTATCAATTCATGTGTGAATTGATGATGGAAATGGAAATGAAAATTAAAAACTATCATTTTCATTTTTATTTTTAATTACTTGCAATTACAATAATTAATTAACTGTTATTAAAAAAAAATGAATGAACACATCTTTTGAAAGATGAACACTGGAAGAAACGCAGGTCGTTTGGATGCTGCTGCTAAATTCATTCCATGGTTTGAGCAGAATGAACTTGGAGGAGATGACTTTGATGAAGTAGATGACGTAATTGGAGACCCTACTTATGTGCCTAAAATATAAAATAATTCTAAAATTTATTATTCTTAATATTGATTTAAAAAAAAAGATGATTGGTTGTTTAATTATGAACTGAATATTTATGTAATTTAAGTTTAATTACATTATATGCATATATATGATAATATCTGCTTCCTGATTAGTGGGAGTTGTTAGTTGAAATTAATAACTATAATTTTGCACTCATTTAAATTTCCAAGAATAATTAGACCATACAAATAGAAATTGATTAAGTGTTTAACATTCTTTTCATTTCTATTGTATGTGTTAGATTATTATTTGTTTAATTTGGAACGGAGTGACAAAATATGTCAATTAAATTGTACTAAATACTAATATTTTTAATTCTTGTCAATAAAGCTTAATATGGCTGCATCTAAGAGTATTATTGCTGATTTGAACCATGGAGACAAACTAAGTGAAAAGAATTACGATGTTTGGCATCGTAAAATTGAGTATCTCCTAAAAGAGCAAGAAATGCTGGAAACAATCACACAACCAATAGCTGAACCTAAGCAAGGAAACACTGCTCAGCACAGGCTTGATATGGAAGCATATCAAACCTATAAACGCAAGGATCGTGTAGCTCGTATTTTGATGTTGAGCAGCATGAGAAATGATATAATGTTACGTTTTGAAAGGCATCGTTCAGCTCAATCTGTTTGGGACGCAGTAAAGATTCAGTATGGAGGAACCTCCACTATTGTAATTGCACTGAATCAAAGGTAATGTTTACCCATAATCATCCCTCTAACTTATACGTTAGTAGTTGTTTAATGCTTGCTGAATCTGTTCCTTTTTGGACTATAGACTCAGGAGCAACCGACCACATAGCAAAGGATCGAACAACTTTTGTGGAATTCCATCGAATTCTAAAGGGAAGTAGATACATATACATGAGGAATAATGCTTCTGCTGCTGTGCTTGGGATCGGTACTTGCAAATTGGATTTGCGGGGTGGTCATACACTTTATCTTCATGATGTGCTCTACGTTCCAGAAGTTCGACGGAATTTGTGTCTGTTCTTACTTTACTCCAATTGGGCTTTAAAATTGTGTTTATTGGTTGTTGTGTAACAATACATCTGGATAATATTTTTTATGGTTTTGGTTTTGTATTAAATGGTTTTATGGTGTTAGACACCGTTAATGTATCTATTAATTATGATGCTTCAATTTATGTTGTTCAAAATTCCAGCACTATTAATGATAGTAATATCATAACTTGGCATGCTAGATTAGGACACATTAGGCAAGATCGATTATATAGATTAGCAAGAGCTGGTCTTTTAGGATCACTTTCCAAAGAGGAATTGCCCGTTTGTGAGCATTGCCTTGTTGGAAAAGCAACTAGATTACCATTACAGCTTATTCATTCAGATATTTATGGTCTAATGAATGTGAGAGCAAGACATGGAGGAAATTATTTCATCATATTTATAGATGATTTCACATGGTTTGGTCATGTTTATTTGATCTCACATAAGTCTGAAGTATTGGATTGCTTCATTCGATACACCAATTTGGTGGAGAATAGACTAAGTGCTAAGATCAAAGCTTTAAGAACTGATCGAGGACGTGAATATCTATCTGAACAATTTAAAAAAATTTGTAATGAAAAGGGTATAGCTAGACAGCTAACTATTCCTTATACTCCACAACAAAATGGTGTAGCAGAAAGGAGGAATAGAACCCTATTTGACATGGTTAGGTCGATAATGGCGCAAGCTAAACTAATTTCCTTTTGGGGAGATGCATTGTTAACTGCTGCTTACATACTTGATCGTGTACCCTTTAAATCTGTCTCATCCACCCCATATGAACTATAGAACGGTGTCAAACCTAATCTAGGTTATTTCCATCCATGGGGGTGTGCAACTTATATTCACAATACTTCTCATGAATATGGAAAAATTGATCCTAGAGGGAAGAAGTGTATCTTTATATGATATTTTTAATATTCCAAAGGATTTGTATTTATTAATGAAAAAGCTAATGGAAGAGTGATGAAGATTGAATCGCGTGATGTTGTATTCTTAGAAAAGGTTTTTCCAAAGACAGGTGAGGTTGAAAAAGATTTTCAATTATATGAATTGGAAAATCTAGATTATGGCACAACAAGCCATCCAGTAGAGGACTTATATGAAACTTTTGATCCTTTTAGAAATAGTGAGAGTGATATTTTATATATTTCTACTCTCATAGAGTAAGATTATGAGCAATCTCATCCTCAAAGAAGCATTAATGAACTAATTCCTCATTGTCCATTTGATATACAAGGGGAAGCATTCATAATTGTTCACTAATTAGTACTTAAAAGTGTATTTTTATCAAGGTTTTATATCATTATTTTTACACTTGAAATATTAATAAATCCTTAACTAGAGCATGTTTTATAATATCATATATAATATTATAAGATAACTTTAATTTATGGTAAATGTTCATCTTAATGTAGGCCTATCACATAAATAAAATAATTGATTGATGAGTTTAACTACTTAAATTGAGAAGACAAAGAGAGGGTTAAACTTAGAAAAGAGATGTTGGTGCAGTCCAAACTAGAACACTGTTCAGTCATTAGATCATATCTGGAGCTATAGAACTTGAATTTAGGTCTACTCTATATAGATGAAAAGCTAAAATATAAGCATAAAACATTCATAAATTATCCAAAACTCAATTATATTGTTTGGAAGTTCAAATCTTAGCTTCAAGAAGAAGTCAGAATATGTCCTGCATCCCAGACATTATTCAGTGTTCAGCCTATATCTTCAATTCTAGAAGTTCAAATGAGCTCAATTTTTTTGTTTGAAAGTTGACACAATTTCCTAGAACTTTCATGAATTAAGTCTATTCAAATTATGATGTTAGTAATGACATTTTCTTCATACAAGAAGATAAGAATTGTCATAAAGTCAAGATTTGACCACCCACTCAACAATTAATTAACAAATCAATAGTTCCTGATTTTGGCCTGTAAAAGGACGCATTTGTCATGCATTTAGACATCTTGGTTTCAAATCAAGATCATATTCTTGCTCTCTCTTTATTGTAATGCTTAAGTTTTGTTTATAAGAATATATTGTTTATGCTTCTCATTTCTTTTCCTTTACTTAGTTAACTTTTATTTTATTTATGTTCTTATCATGTTTATTCATGTTTTTCTTTTTCTTTATATTTAGTTAAGTTTATTATATCAAGGTGGAAATGGTACACTAATGGTGTAATAATAAGTATAGTATAAACTCAATATGGACTTTAATATTTGATACTAACATGTTTTATATTTATTATCTTATTCACTGTTAATACTTTTCTTGTTAAATGATGAATCTAGATTTGTTTATTGTAGATCTTAGACTTAGGTCTATTTTATATGGATGGAAAGGTAAGACATAGGCCTACAACTTTCATATGAAGCTAAAGATTTAAAAATATCATTTTCAAGTCCAAATTGTAGCAACAACAAAGAAGTCTGAATCTATCCTCCAGCCCGAGCACTGTTCAGTATTTGGCCCATATCTAGAGTTCTAGAAGTCCAAATGATCTGAATTGTTTACACAAGAAAGCTGAGACAATTTCCTACAACTTTCATGTTTTCAAGTGGTTTCAATTTTG
>NW_011499928.1:647329-657811 GCF_000495115.2 Populus euphratica
CCGGGATCATATCAATTGAATAGATTTGATATGATTTAGAATATTTGTAATTGTAAGGATGGATTGAGTATGAAAATTCTTGAGGGATTGAATTATATTCAGTCATGTGTAACTAAAAATGCTTGAGGTATATTAGTACACTTTAAGGAATAATTAATTATGAGGTTGATGTTTCCTATATGGCCTATATTAGGTTTATATATTAGAGCTCCTTTCACTATGTGCTTAAAGTCGCACGTTCTGTTTGTCAAGTATGAAATTCTTGTGCAAGTTTGAAGTATAATGTATTAGAGAGATTCAGTCCTTCATGGGGGAGTGGGAGATGTTGGTTATTGGGATAGGCCTGGTCCGCCCATAATGGATGGCCCTGATCTAATTTATTAGAGAAGTTACTAAGGGAAGTAACCACCTTCTCTAATCATATATAAAGGGACATAACCCATATAGAACATAAGTTTTTTATTATTGAAAAAACATAGTTCTCTCTTTCTCTTCTCATATCTTGATTCTCTACATTGACTTGACAAGATTTATAAAGACGTTCATACTGTGGAACATCACTTTGGTTCTAGTAATTGAAGTGGCACTGAAGTAATTGATTCAGGAATAAGAAAGCGAATTCTCACAAGTAAGTTTTCCTTTCCGATATACAAGAGTAAATGAACTTATTTTTCCTATTGATTTTTACATTATTGGCATGAATGATGAGTTTACTTCAAATCCAACTCATATATTGTTAGGTAGACCATTTATGAAAACAATAAGAACTAAGGTCGATGGGTATTAGGGTAATTTATCTTTTGAGTTTGCTAGAGAAATAGTAACATTTAACATTTTTTATAATATGAAATATCTAAAAGACTTTAAATATTTTTTTAATTTGTAAGTTTGACTCTAAATGTCTTTTTTATATAAAAGTAATTGACCATATTGTAACAAATGATTATGAACATAATTTCTTAAAAGATGAGTTGAATTTTGTATTACAACATAGTAAGATAGATATGGATGCAAGACTAGAGAAGAATAAAGATATGAAAGAATCAATTATGTTTTTGCATTCACTACTTAAAATGTTAAACAGGTTGGTTAACTCTTATTTACAACTATCAAATTCTTATGAAAAGGTTTTACCTTCCATTGAATAAGCCCCGAAACAATTATTATAGTGATTGAGACAAGATGAATAAATGATCTACCTATTGAATAGGCCTCGAAGTTTTTGCCTAAATATTTGAAGTATGTGTAATTAGGAAAGGATGGAACTTTGCTAATGATTATTACAAATGATCTAACTAAAATCCAAGAAAGAAAAACTATTAAGAGTTGTCTAGCCAAAGATAGTAAAGAAAAGCATTATTGGAAGGCAACCCAAACATGGTTTTACACCATGAACAAATTAATACTATCAATTTAGTATTGTTTATTTGATATTTTCTCAACCATATTTTATTTGCTAAACTCTATTCCTTTAAGTAAAAATATGGAGCACACCAAAAGATATACCAAATGTTAAAGATAAATAGCATTGTGCAGGAAAAAAACTTAAGACATTCCAATCATTAGGAATTAAGTAACTAGATTTAGTAAACACAAACTTATGAGACTTTGAACCTTAAAACCAAAACATCCATATTAGTTTTTATTTTCCTTGCATGTGTGATTTTCTTTCATTTTTATGTTTTTTTAGAAATTGCTTTGATGTTTTTTTAAACCACATATATGCATGCATGAACAAGATTAAGTTTTTTTTTTTGTTAAGTGTCATATTTAGTCTAGCAGCCCACCTTTGCATTAATTTTCCTTTAAAAATCTTTTTGAGTGAATTATAAACTTATATTATAAGTTTTAAACCAAAAATGTCTTACCTAAACTATAGAGTTAATTGAGAATCATTTATTATTATCAAAGCATAGAAATACATGGAATAATAAGTTTGGGAGTGTCTTAATTTGTGGAGTGGAAACAAACAATAAAAAAAGTTGTTATCTTGAATGTTTTGAGTTCTATAAATCTATAGAAAAAAGAAAAAAAAGAACAACTTGTTCTAACTTTAGTGAAGGGTTGAAGATTTAGAAGTTGAAATATCGTTTATTGGTTTGAATGCAATCAATGGATGGCAACAAATTTTAATTACACTAACAATAATTTATTACTTAAGATACACTAACAATAATGAATTCATCGAGAGGAAAACTATAGGGGTGAAAATAAAAAAGCTTTTGAAACGTTGGAAGCTTCCCTTTGACAAATTATATATTATGGATAATTGATTGATAAGTTGTTTAGCATACTAACATTTCGAGTTTAAATATGAGTTGAAAGAAAGATTATAAAAAATAAAAGTTTTATCAATAAATTAATATAAGTTTTATTTCAAACATTAGATAAGATAGATAGGGAGAGAGACATTGAGTTTTCGGTTTGTCAAAGATTAGAAGTCTAATCTAGCAACTTATGTGGATAAGGGTTTATCTTATTGGATAAACATGTGAGTTCACCTTCTATTAAAACAATGTAATTTTTTTTTATTTGTTTTTCTAGCATTAACTTAGTTAGGTTTGATGCAAAGAAATTAAATAACTAAAAACCTAATCAAGTCAACTAAATTATCAAGTCAACTAAATTATCAAGTCAATGTCTAACTTGGATTAATTTTTGGATTCAAAATTTTTTGATTCAATAATGACCAGATTTAATTATTACCTTCAAACTCAAATCTATAAAACTTACATAAAAAAAATATTAACTTCTATAGGTTCCTTTGAATTTAGAGACAACATGGAAATAAGATGATAATATAACTTTTATTGGAATGAAAATGGAAATTAGGTTTTGATACTAGATTATTTTCTTTTGTTATGTAATGGGTTGGATTAATTTTTTAAAAATATTAAAAAAATATTTGGATGTTGCTAACATGTTTTCAATTAAAAAATTAAATCATTCAAGAAATTTTTAGATATGGTCTGGTCAACTTGAAAAGTTCAAAAACAATATAAACAAGCATAAAAAAAATATAATTTGACTAAAAAAACTTTAGGATAATTTTTTTTTAAGTATTAAGACACCAATATATTGTATCAACTTAGGTTAATCCAGGTTAATATTTAAAATTCACGACCTGGATTATGAGACTTTGATAATCTCATAGAAAACAAATCAAAAAATATTTTAAAGCTTAATTCTCAATTAATTCAATATTAAATGATGAAATTGAAAAAAATTAATTAAAAAATGACTCAAGTTAATCGAGGTTAACTTGTTAAATCCAAGTTATTAGACCAGGATAATCCAATAAAAATGAATTGAAAATAAGTTATAAAGTTTAAGTTCTAATCAATTCAATGTTGATGGATGAAATATATAAAAAAAAACCCAATCAAAAGAATTAAAAAAGATATAAGTCAACTCAGGTTAATCTACTAAACTTATGACTTGAGTTATAAAATTAAAATAATCTCATAAAAAATAAACTGAAATAAATTATAAAGATTAATTCTTAATTAATTCAATGTTATATAATAAAATTATAAAAACAAAATTATGAAAAAACCAAGCCAACTTAGTTAAATTGCATAATTCATGATCCAATTTATGAAATTAAGATAATTCATATAAAACAAACTTATTCCCCAAATCTTATCTTAAGTTAGAAAATGATTTTAAAAAAAGTAAATTAAAATTAAAAAAAAGGATAAAAAAAGTAGAAAAAAACAAAGAAAAAAGATACTTTTTGAATGAACTATTCTTTAGTTCTGTTAATGCTTCCTATTAAAGTGGATGTGCTCGTTATATTACATCTCGAATTAGAAATTCAAAAATGAGTAAACGGATTAGACCAAGGGACAACTTATAGTTTTGGTAATAGTTATCATGCTTGATTTGGAGATTCACCCGATTAAAAAATCAGATCTTGGATTATATGAATTATTCCGAGTTAGTTTAAAAAAATTAAAAAAAAATTTAAAGTTTTAATATTTTAAATTAAAAAAAATTAAAAAATAATTCATGTGAATATAAGTTATATATATTGTAAATAATAAAATTTAAAATATTATTTCAAAAGATTTTTTATTCCACATTAATAAGATATTATATTATTATTTTAAGTTGAAGTATTTAATTCAAAAATATTTTTTATTCAACGTTAAAAAAACATAATTTTTTTTTTATGAATATAGAATATATATATTAAAAGGTTTCAAATTCTAATTAAAAAAATAATTTTTTTCTTATGAATATAGAATATATATACTAAATGAATTCCATATTCAAAAAGCAAAATATTCTTTTATTATTTATATAATGACATTTTAAAAGGTTTAATAAACAACTAAAAAAAATATAAAAAAAGGTCTTTGACTAGAAAAAAAAACAAATTTGAAAATAAAAAAGAGTCTCTATCGGGTTTTGTTGAGTTGCCCGGGTTACGGGTTGATTGGGTTTTTGCTCATGACATTCTTTTACTTTATCCGAACCGGTTTAACTATCGAGTTATCCAGGTCTTACGTCAACCCGTTAGGCCGGTTTAGGTTTTAATAACTATGGTTTTGGTGTGGGTGTTAAACGATGGTTAAAAATTTTATTTTTTAGAAAAAAAATAAAAATGAAAATCCATATTAGAGATCAAATAAGTAATTTCAAATCTCACTTCTCTGTCCAAGTCATAAAACCCGAACTAAGATATGACTCGAGTTAAAAAATAGAAGGGTCAAAACACTATTATTTTGTAATGTTTTTTTTTTAAAAAATCATGAGTCAATCTTGTCATGGGTTAACTTGAATTTTTGAATTTTTCATTGTCGCTCAATTTTTTTCTCTATTTTTTTAATTTAAAAATTTAAAACAATCCATGTCTTGGGTTAACCATTGAGTTTGTCAAAAGGTACATTTATTTCAATAATTATGACTATATTTTGTATAAAAAGAAAATTCAATTATTGTTTACAGAGCTTTTGGAAATGGAGGTTAATTTGTTTTTTTTTTTAAATTTAATTTTTTATTAAAAGTTAATTTTTTTATATATATTGAATTGTTTGGATACATTGATCTCAAAAATAATTTTTAAAAAAATTTTAAAAATTATTTTAATATATTTTAAAATAAAAAATATTTTAATAAATAACAGTAATTATACTCTCAAACAATCTTTAGTTAATATAACAAAAGTATGGTTTTGCATAGTTCTTAATTAAAATTTTATTTTGAATATTAGTGGAGAAAAAATTATAATTTTTGAAAATTTTCTTCAAATAATATTTATAAAAAGAACTAAAATACCAAATACACACGATTGAGAAGCATTCTCCAAAAGTAAACCTGTTCTTAGCTTAAATTAATAAATTAATAATAATAATTTTTTAAGATAAATAATCCAATCATTGGAAGAAGATCATCTCCTTCAATAAAAAGCTTAATCTCACCGACCCGTCATTCACTTCCCCAATCTCTTTACTTGGAAAAACAACCTCTCAATATTTGAGGTTCCACTTGAGCAAAATCATCAGCGATCATCATGAATTGTGAAGTCTGCCAACTCAAAGAACTGGTAATCAAAAACCACTGTCTTATCTCTTGTATCAGTGAAATTTGTGTTTTTGTTTCTGGTTTTTCTTGATTTTGAAGTTTGAATTAAATTAAATTTGTTTTGTATTGGTTTGTTTTTCAGGAAGTTGAGCACTTTGAGATACGAGAAGTTCTACGTTGTGAGTAAATTTTAGAAACTGGGTTTTGTGTTTTGATCGAGTTTGAGGTTTCTGAGTGGTTAAAGTTTATATATATATATGTTATTAGTTAGTGTCATGTTTTGCGTGCACTTTGTTTTGAGAGTTTTGAGTGCTTCTTATGTTGCTTGGAGAATTTGATGTTCGTGGATGAAGATTAGTGAGTTATTACTTGCCCAGTTATGGGATACAATGAAATTTTATTATGATTAATTTTGTATCATGTTTTGAGTGAATTCGTTTTGGGTAAGTTGATGTTAATCTTGTCTCATTCTGGCTTTGTAAAGTGGTAATGATTATATTCATATTGTGTTTTGTGTTCAAATTGATGAGGTGAAATTGATTGCAGGCATCTTACACACGATTGTGTTTCATAGAGCTTTGGGTCTGGTCCGGCCTAAAGACATTGATTTGGAACTTTTTGACATTACATATGTAAGTGATTCTACATTCTTTCATGTTATTGCTACAGTTTCTCTTGGATGAAAACAATCTAGAGCTTCATGATGATGTTTGTGAAAATTTGAAACTTCATGTAAGAACTAGTGATGGGAGACGACATTACTTATGAACTGTTTGTTGATGTTGCACTTTCACTATTTAAAATAAAGTGTGGACTCACCATGGGAAAAAAATGCGAATGAAAAAAATGTTCTGGCTTTTAAACGAAGCAAAAATGAATGTGTGCAGAATTTCCAGAATTGCTGGTTGACTGGAGATCAACACTTCAACTTCTGATGTCTCTCTGTGAACTGGATGTTGTTGTTTATATCGTGCTGATTGTTTTTTGTTCCATCTTTTTTTCTTATCGCTTAGGTACAATGTGGTGATGTAGAACTTGAGAAAAAGATAGAGGAAAAGATTGATCAATTCATAAGTTGGGTAGAGAAACACCCAAATAAGAAAAGTCAGGTAGGCAGTATGCTGCATTCTTGAAGTTGATCCAACCAAACTGTTTAATGGTACAGGGATTTAGCTTATATTCCTTTCATTTCAGTGCACCAGGTCATCGTCTTCTTCTTTTTCTCATGTCTCCTAGTGTTAGTTAATATTTGAAGTTGTATTTTGTGTTTGGCTCATGCATTCAATCCTCTTTGTCATCATTAGGCACCTTGCAAGTGTCAGGCCACCAAAATTCTAGTGCTTATGCATACTAATCTCTGGATGCTTAACATACTTCATGTGCATAATTTACACATGATTTCTGTTTCTAATATTATTCCTATAGCTTGCTCTTTCATTCACAAATTAGTGATTTTCATCTCTTATACTCTTTCTATAGTTTGCTGACTTCTGGATTGACCATGCAGATATGCGTATCTTTCTATGAAAGGAAAAACAAACATCCATCATGGTTCAACAAAACTGAACGCCTGTTTTGGGAACATTGGTATGTCAACTTGCATGTAACACAACATACTAAAGCACACTCTGGAAAGTCTCATCATTCAAAACGAATGGTTGACCTAGGAGGTAACATCACACTTGTGTATCAGCCTGATGAATTATTAATGCTTAACCCTCTAATTGCAGAAGTCTTCCCCCCTAACTTTATTGTGTTTCATCATTATAGAAACTGTATCCGAGGACAGGGGTGTTCGTAAGGAAGCACTTGAAGCATCTCTTCATGAGGTTTTATTCCAAATAATAAAATTTGTGAATGAGAAAAAAGATCATGTTCCCCCCATAAATGAAGACATTATCTGTTTTCCCTGTGAAATTACCATCCCAAGGTTAGTCCTAATTCTCCTCGTACATGTGATACAAGACAATATATTCATAAAAAGGTTACTTATCATGTGTGTTTCTAAGCTGCAGCATGTTGTATACCTCTCTTTCTGGAACAGTTTACCTTTTTGTTCTTTGATTTATTTTTTTTCCCCTTTTAATCCCTCATTTTTATGTAGCACCTTTGTTGTGGATGATTCTTTTTTCCAGCATTTGTTAACATTATATCTGTATAGCTGCATTCTGGTTCATGAAAGTTCTTTTTATGAAGTAGTTTTACCACTTATTTGTTTCATGAGATCTTTCCTTTCTTCAAACAGAACTGACAAAGCGATAATCATATGAAAGGAAACATTTTAGCATTCACATTTCTTAGATGAAATGAGAAAACTAAATGTGGAAGCTGTAAGAGTGAACAATTACACTTCATGAAAAAGGCATTCATCTAAATTCATCATAATCTGCAGATAATTGCTGATGTCAATGAAATGACTTCCATGTAGCTTCATGCTTGCATGCCCATTCCTTGTGGCTTTTATATGCTATTGTTTTTTGGGCTAGCTGGATTGTTTTATTACTTAGATCAATAGTTGCTTCCACGGAAGAAAAGGGTTTGTTTGCAGTGGGAGCAAGCGACCGCTCTAGAATATACCACTTAAAATTGGTAAAACTCATTATTTGCACCCTGTTTTTTTGTTAATTAATCATAAAAGCCTCTTTATTATCATTTCAATCAATTAAACCCTTGTATTTTTTATTTCATCCAATTAAGTATTATTTGCGAAATAAAAAATGATACTACTTGATAAGGAGGGTGGGAGTGAGTGATGATGTTAATGGGAATGAATGGAAATTTGATGATGACTCAAGTAGCAAAAAAGATTACTCAATTAGCTGAGAGGAATTTTCAATTTTGGCAAATTGTACTCAATTAACTGAAATTGAGTGGCAGAGGTGCATTTTCTTATGTAATGGAGAGAATTAATGAACGAAAATAACATCAAGTGTGCTAAAGTGATTTACAGGTCTTATTAGCCAATAATGTGAACTACCTTTATTCTTGTTGTAAATACCAATGCTTGAACCTCGGCCGAGTGGCGGGTAATATAACACCAACCACAAGATCCAGGAGCATTGGCAGTGAACCTTCATTATCAGCCCTCATTCATGTAGTGCACAAATGCAAGTTAAATTAACAGGTCCAGTTCATTGGAACCGCTTGCACCTGTGATGCCAACTAAAACCAGTCTCCTGGCTTAGCAATGTTGATTTTACCTGATAAAGAAATCAAAGAAGTCTGTTACAGGCATTTTAACTAACAAGCCGCACTTATATTTACTCTAGCTATAGCTGGCAACTACTAGGATTCATTGAATGCCCTTTGAGGCCTTGCCCTTGTCTTGATAATGAGATATTGTTGTGTCATCATTTCTCTTTGTTAGGAAATTTCTCTGAGGCTCATGATTAGACTGCTGAGTTAACATTATACTGCCATTACTCAGTTCATCGGATTCTCCTTTTGGGATGGATGTGTTCAAGAGGATGCTACAGACCGGGCATCCAACCCTGCTCAGTTGATTATAATAGTTGGCCACCTGAACTGCTTCGTCGACTACTTGGAGGTTAAAAAGATTCTGTTATGTTCGTGATATCTTGAATTGTGTACATATGAGGTGGGCGGCGACCTTGTGCAGACTTATGGGGCAACCAGGGTTTGATTCTCCATTGGTGCTTGTTTAGATGCATCATCTTTCGTAATATTTGCCTTTTTTGCTCTCCTTTGCCCCTTTACCATTTCTATCATTACTCGTCTTAAACTGCCATGTATGTACTCTGTTGATTCTAGTGCAATAACATTATGCGTATTATGTTGCCAGTATGCGAATTTTTTTGTTAGGGTTGCAATTTTGCAATGCTTGCATGATTCGGCAATTTGACTCCAAGCAAGCTGTCCAATTTGAACGCCATGTGAGCTTCATTCTCAAGTTGCTCAAAACCTCTGAGAAAATGGTATATTTGATGTGGGATTCACGCAGGAATTATCAATAACCTTGAATACGAGAGAATAGCCATATTAATAGGTGTTACGCTCAGCGACGGAGATAGAAAATTTTAAATGGAAGAATAAATTATAAATATTTAATATTATATATTATATAAACATGTTTTATATAAAAAAATTAATTTGAAATTCATGTAAAATTTAAGAATATTCTCATTTCTCGGTCATGGAAAATCCTTTTCGCTCCACTTAGCCTTAGCCTTACCCCCTTAAGGGGTATTTTAGTGATAGGTTCTATAGGAAGTGGGTGGTTTTATTTAGTCAAATATCTAGTGATAAATTTTTATGTTTTTTTTATTAGAGTATTATTGAACAAATTTCTAGATAACAAGCCTAGGATTCAAATTCCTGGATAACAAGCCTAAGGATATTTTTTATTGATGATAGAGATGATATTGATGATAGTGATGATATTAATATGAGTGATAATATTGACCGTGACCTTGATATAGAGTTGGAGCTTCTAACTAGGATATGACTAAAATTAATTTAAGAATATTTTTAAAATAAAAAAATTATATTATAATTATTTTTTTCAAGTTTTTATATTTTAAAATTACTTAATAATGACTTCATTATTAATTTTATTAAATATATTCTTTTTTAATATATAAAATAAATCTTTTATTCATCTATTTTTATATTTTATAAGGACTAGTAAAATTATTGGCAACAATTCTTTATTAATTTGTTGTTTTACATAAGTGTGTTACATATAAATATTAATATTTTTTTTATTGTATCTCTAATTTTTTGAGTTGTTTAATACTTCATTTTTAATAATTAGTATGTTAATCACTATTATTTTTTATATAAAATTCATAACAAAATACATATTAATTTATCAAAATTCATTTCAATTCATATTCATATGCATATAATATTATACATACATATTAATTTAGTAAATCCATAAATTATCATATTATTAAGGAATAAAACTAAAATTAAACAATGAAATAAATA
>NW_011499928.1:658194-661002 GCF_000495115.2 Populus euphratica
AAATTATAGAAGAAAAAGATATAGAAACAATAATTCAAAAAAAAACTTGTTAAATTATTATATTAAAATTTTAATATAAAAAATATTAAAAAAAAAATTAAAAGGGTAACTGTCCTCTTAATCCTGGTTGTGGCTCCTCCACTGGTTACACTAACGCTCCCTTTTTTTACCGTAAATGTCTGACAGTTAGATTGAAAATTCAATGACGAGAAACGTGTGCTCCCTACGTACAGGCCTGGGGTCTTTGAATTTATCACTTGATATTATTAATTTTAAGTTTTCGCCTAGCTCTTTTCTATTTTGTAGCGTCAACAATTCAATTACTCAGATTTTCTTCTTGTCCGAGACCCCAAGGCATCATTGAACTTCACTGTTCATTTTGAACATTTTGGTACGTCCAATACTTATCCAACTGGGAACATTAGCTATAGAATTATGAAAAGGAACCAATTAGAGCAATTATCATTTTGATTTAGCTATAGAACAAGATTGGTGAGGGCCCGCTGGCTATATAATTTTTTTTTTCTAACATAAAAAAATATTTATATATTTTTTCTAATATAGAAAAACTTATCATTACTTTTACTTTATTATGAATATATTAAAGACACAAGATCAATTAAAAATCCAAGTTGAATTAAAAATTTCAATTGCCAACTAGTTTAATGATAAATAATAAAATTAAAAAAATTCTCAAATTAAAAAAATCACTAAAGAAAAAAACCGAAAAAAAGAAGAAAGATTGAACATCAAATATGAAAGAAAAAAAATGAAGGGGTGAAATTGAAAAACAAAAAAAATTCAAAAACTATCTTAAATTAAAAAAATCAAAATAATGAGGATATAGTTTGATATACAATGAAATTAAAGGAGGATACAATTAAAAACAAAAGAAAATTTGATAAATGAATTAAAACAAAACAAATAAATATAAAAAAATCAAGTACAAAAAAAAAAAAAAAACAAACTTCAAGGGCTAATATGATAAAGTAGAGGGTCGGGCATGACTTTGTAGGAGGAAAGAGGGGAAAAAATGAAAAAAAATAATGATGTTGGTGATATATTAAATGTTGACGAATACATGTACCGTACAAAAAAATTATGAAAAAAAAATGATGTTGGTAATATATTAAATGTCGACGAATACATGTACCGTACAAAAAAATTAAAAAAGCTGATATAAATTAAATAATGTTACAGAATTAAATTTTTAATAATCATATGCCTCATGAAAACTACAAAGTAGCTAACATGCTGATGCATACAATGCACGTATCAACAACTTTTTAGATTTTTTTTTTCAAATAAATCATCCTCCCCTCAAGATCAAAGCATTATTAAAAAAAAAAAAATCTTTTTGATTACAACATAGCTCCTCAAGTCGAGTTTTAAAAAATTTAAATCCATGGTAATATAATAACTATACAATAGCCAAAAAAAATATAAAATGCCAGATAATAGTTAGCCAATTATTTGCTTTTAAAGAATACTAAAATTATTTAACTATGCAATAGATAAATGGAAAGACACCAACCCTTAACAATTAAAAAATAACAAATAAAACATTTTACCTTAAAAAGGCATTTAAATGATTTTTTTCAGAACAAAATCATCATTCTACCGTTACAATACACGGTAATATAGCTTTTCTCTTCATTGTACTGACCAAGTGAGCAATTAATGTCACTCATTAAATAACCTAATGTCCTTTTTCTTTTTTCTTTTTTGTCTCTGATGGATACATATATCTGCATACCACTATAACTAGGAGTGCTGATAAGGACAGCTTAAGCATGTTTATTTGCCATCTCCGAGAGACAATGGAAGAGTTCTTGTGGCTTGCTAAACATAGCCATATGGTCTGCACCTTCAATTTCCATAACTTCTTCAACAGCACTGTTTTCAATCATCCAGCGTTGAAACTCTACTGGTATCGCTAAATCTTCATCGCAGATAACATATACTCGTTTGACTGACCCATAGCCCGTCGTGGAGAAACTGTTTGCCTTTGATAAATCATCCAGAAACAGTGATCCTGGCCTTACCAAAGTCTTTGCTTGCTCAAGATCCTTGAAAAATCCAAAAGTAAGGCATGTTTAGTAATCATGTAAAACCTGCAGCGCGCTTGCTCTACCAGGTTTGACATGATCAAAAGGAGTAAAGAAGACAGAAGACTACTTTAACTGTCATGTTATAAAGTCCACATTAACTACAGTCATTTGAAGACTCTGATGTCAAATAATGTAAATCTTGTAATCATGTATGGTCATATAATTCATACATAAAGATATTAATTTCAAGAAAATCAAGTAAATCAATTTTAATAGGAGTATGACACAAAGATAATTTATATCTAAACACCAGCATTATTGAAAACAGAAAATCCTCCCCCAATAAATATTGAATCACGAACGAGAAGTATAAAGATGACATCACGAAAACAATTGTTCTTCGATAAGTCGTTTTTTAATTCTTTAGAGAAACATAGAAGGGAGATTATCTCACCAACACACAACAAGTGTAGCAAAAAAGTAGTTTTATTAATCTGAATTGTCTTACCTTACATGTTTAATTATGCCTCTATTTATACTGATTCTAGACTTAAAGAAACCTTAATTTCTAGGCTTAAAGAAACCTTAATGGAACCCCCCTTAGGTGGACTTATATAAAGCCAACTTACAATTAACCCAAATAAGTAATAATAACCCAAATACTAAGAAGAAAATAATAAAAATCCAAAAATTATCATCCTAAATATGCTAGAATCAGATTTGTTACCATTAAGAAGTCCCAAATAGACTAGAAAAT
>NW_011499928.1:661056-663334 GCF_000495115.2 Populus euphratica
ATTTCCTTTTGTAACTAAGATGAATAAGGAATCCTTGTAAGAAAAAGATTCTGAAATAATTATGAATCCTTACCACACTCGAAAACTATGTTGCAGACTATTAAAGATCTTTATAGAATTAGTATATTTTCAAAATAAGCTACCACATCCTTTTAGGAAAAGAATCATAGCCAAATAGAAAGTCTACAAATTAAAAGGAAGTAAATACTAAAATTCATATAGCCTATGTTGACCCGTATTGACATGCCTTCCTAAACTACGATTAACCTAAAATTTTAAACCAAGGTAGGACAACATGTTAAGAGACCTCACGTAAAATTTTAGCTCGATCCAACAGTCGGATTTAGAATTATAATTGTTGTCGTACAACTGGATAGTTGTACATTTTACATTAAAATCCGAATTTAACCTTGTCTGGATCATATCATTCCCTCTCTCTTTTAGATGATTTGTCCTCAAATCACCAATAAGTTGAATGGACAATTCCTTAGCTTTTGGAGTTCTTTTTTTTGCCAACAATCATCGCCAATAACTTTGGATGAAAGTTGTAGCCATTCTATTTTGTATATCACCATTGGAGTCCTTTTTATCGTCTTTTTCTGAAGCTTGCTGGGCATTGATTGCTGCTGTTAACACATTAAGTTCTTGATTCATCTCTCCTAGAATACATGATAGACTCTTGGATTCTTTTTTTAGAACACTAATCTCTTTATCTCTCTCCCTTTGATACCACCTACCTCTCCTTTTGAATATGCCTTTTCTTTTGTCATAGCACCTCCTCAAAATACATTAAATCCCTTCAGTTTTCATAGCACGTCCTCAAAATACATTAAATCCCTTCAGTTTCTATACTGGTGAAAATTTTCCTGGAAACCTATGGTTCATCCTTAAAACCACCATCACCAATATCATTAAATTCCTCCTCAAAATCCTCATAATCAGCCCACCTTAGCCTTTCGGCCCCACTACCATTATTTGATTTCGATTCAGCCCCAACCTTTTTTACATCTTGGGTACATGTTCCAGCCACGTTTTCATGTTTTCCTACCTTCTCAAGTCTGTCACACACGTTCCCTATCATGAAATTCATGCTTTCCATCATTTTTGTCATGGCTTGCATTTGAAACGTAAGTTCTCCCTCGGGATGAGGTGGTATGTTGTTTTGATCTGACATGATACTACCTGTAAAATTTGGTTAATGGTAAAAAAAAATCATCCTCACGTCGCTCATGTTTCACTCAAACACTTTTAATATCCTCACACGCTCACACCTCTCGTCTCACCTTCTTGTGGTTCTTGCGAAACTGAAACCAACACCAAATAAAATAACTTGGCAGCGCAATCCATATATATATGACTCAAGAAGCAACAAAAACCAGAAAACAAGCAAAAACAAAACTAGGATGATAGTCTCGCGAGTAGCAAGCGAATCTATTCGAAATATGAATGAAACTCAGGACTCAAATAAAAACAAAAACCAAATATGTAAAATGATGAAACAACACCCAAATATGTTGGATATGATGAAAATAAACTACAAGAAACAGAAACAACAAAAAGAAAGAGAATTTCAAAAGTTGACGCAAAAATATACTCATTGATAATGTGTTAAGTCCGAATCTGAAACCTAAAGTAAATGATATCCAATTGAGTTAAAATTTCAGATATAGAGCGATATCAAACCATATCGAAAGAAAAATTATTTTAGAATCCTTTTCTTACAAGGATTCCTTATTCATCCTAACTACAAAAGGAAAGAAGACTTCAGAATAAATTTTACCTTCAGATCAGATTTTCTAGTCTATTTGGGACTTTTTAATGGTGACAGGTCTGATTCTAGCATATTTAGGATGGTAATTTTTGGATTTTTATTATTTTCTTCTTAGTATTTGGGTTATTATTACTTATTTGGATCAATTGTCAATGGGTTTAATATAAGTCCACCTAAAGGGGGTCCATTAAGGTTTTTTTAAGTTTAGAGTCAGTATAAATAGAGGCATAACCAAACATGGAAGACAATTCAGATTAATAAAACTTTTTATTTGCCGCACTTTGTGTGTGTGTGTGTGTTAGTGAGATAATCTCCCTTCCATGGTTCTCTAAAGAACTGAAAAATGACTTATCGACGAACAACTATCTTCGTGGCATCATCCTTATACTTCTCGTTTGCGAATCAATATTCGTTGGGTGGGGGGTTTTTCATTTTCAATAGCGTTGGTACCTAGGTACAAGTTATCTTTATGTCACACTCTTATCAAACCTGATTTACTTGGCTTTC
>NW_011499928.1:663458-672697 GCF_000495115.2 Populus euphratica
AACTCCATTAACCAGGTTATATCCTTCTAAAATTTTTGTTTCTTATTGTTTTCGCAAAAATTCCTTAGTGCCCAATTTCTTCTTCTCCTTGATTTTGCAGTATATATAAAAAAAATTGTTATTTCATTTTGTTATAGTTCAAAATATATCAATAGCATCAAAATAAAAAAAAACAAAGAAAAGAGAAAAGTTAAAAATAAATCTTTTAAAAAGATGTTTATTAGTTTCTGTTGCAGAAAACTAAACAAGGGAAAATTAGATCAAATCAACTCAGAATTAGCTCAAATATGAGAATCTAATTACTGAGATCCTAATCGCACCACATATTGATTTTGGAGTCAATTGGATATCGTTTGCATTGGTTTTTAAATTCGGGTCTAATCAGGTCTAATTCAACCTTATCATAAATTAATCATTTTTATATTCTTTCTATATGGGTTGATATCGCACTATATCTGAAATTTTAACTTAATTAAACATCTTTGCTTGGATCGTATCAGGGAAGGTATCTCAGTGTTGGGAAAACTAGGAACAACCGAATACTAATTTATCTGGATCAATTCAGCAAAATATAATTCACAATTCACAAGTCACAATCCTTTCCCTCTTTGTGTAGTAAAATCAGAATTAAACAATGACCAAATATAATGCAAATAAGTTCACAAATCAATACCAAGATTTTAACGTGAAAATCCCGATGCGGGAAAAACTATGGGACCGTAGTCCACCTAAAAGCTTCCACTATCAATAAATAATAAGTTCATAACTATTCTTCCTTAAATTCAACTAAGGACTACAACTTACATGTCATCAAAAACAACATATTCTTGGAATACAACAAGATTAAAGAGAGAAATATTTGAGAAAAACTCACACCACTGCCATCCTCGTTTTCTGTCGAAAAAGTCAGCTTCCACACCACCAATCTTCGATTCAACCATTCTGAATGAAGAGTAACGTGTCTAAAAATTGCTGTTAAAATCTCAGCCCGATCCAACGATGAACAAGCTGGAAATCAAGGAAAAAAAAGGACTATTCTATTGCCTCTTTTTCCTCCCTTTTTCTCTTCTCTTTTATTTTCTCTTTTGTTCAAATTTCAGCTTCATCTATAGTACTCGAACTATTTAATTTAAAGAGAGTTAGTTATCTCTCTTTTTAATTAATGTTGTAGTCCTACCATCACATGATGCGGGAACATACACAAGGTGAGCTTAGCTGATTGAGCTTGGAGGATAAGAATTTGGGTCCAAAAATTATTATCCTGTCCGGTAAAAATAGAGTGTCCAGCCATGCCTCCGCCGGGGTCCTCTCGTTATGCTTTATAGATTCAGGGGAAAAAAATTAGAGAAGAATTCAACTTGAGAAGCAATTGATATTTTCAAATAGCACTTCGAAGAATATATATATATATTGCCAATATTTCTAGCAGTACCTGAACCAAGACAAATGATGGCTTGTGTGTGGTATCTGGCATTAAAACTGATAAGATAACAGCAACAGCAATCTTCTCTGGGAACTTTTCCATCAAACTCAAACCTCCAAGGCTGTGCCCTACTAGAATAACCTTCTCCTTCGGTTGTAATGAGGCCAGAAACTCTAACAAAGGCTCCGTATATTCATCAGGTGTTTCTACATCTTGGATTGCCTTCATGTTGGCGCATGAAGCAGCAAGGTCAAGCTACGTGACCCTGTTACTTGCTGACTCAAGCAGCGTTTAGAACTTTTGCCAGCACCAAGCCCCATGGCAAGCTCCATGTACTCGAACAAAATGCTTCTGATTCTTGGTCTCTACCGGTGTTGTTTTGATGCTGGTAAGCTCCTGCATCCCAGTATGTAGGGTGCAGAGATGCACTATGTATTACTTATTTATCTTGGAGCCCGCCTCAGGGAGGAAGATAAACATCAAAGTTGGTGGCCATTATTAGAGCATCTCCAAGGAAATGCTCTTTAGAAGAGCCAAAAAGATCATTTATCTTTTTAGATACCATAAATATAATTTTTTTTTAATGTATATTTTAATAATAAAATATTTCTAGAATATTCTATTGAATTTTAATAAGGATTCTAAGTAACTAATTAAAAAAAATTCTAATTAACTATTCTAAAACAAATCTTTTTTTTTTTTATCAAGAATTCCTACTTACATTCTTACAATAGGATTTTAATTAATATCTCACAGCTTCGTCCATTGTATATATTGTTAACAATAATCCCACCCGATAATCTTCACTTGCAAGAATCAGAAACCAAAAAAGAAATAATGGTTATACTTGATTATGCTGGCGATGTGAGACTGAAACGAAAGAAAGGCAAAAGTTGAGAAAAGACAAGAGACAATTTTTTTTTTATGTCGTGTTCTATTGTTTTTTAGCTTAACTATAGTTATTTTCCTATCAAAAATCAATATAAACAAATAAAAATATTAATTTTTTTATTGATATTTTACAGTAACTTTTACCAACCAATTTTTTTTTTATCACTAACTCCATTTATAAACATTAACATAAATATATTATTAATATATACTAAGAGAATTCTAATTAAAATAGAAAAAATAAAATAAACAAACAATACAATAATATGTAAGTTTCTACAAATGTTGATACTGTCTAACTTACAATAAAATTTAAACAGGCAAATCACACAAAAACATATAATATATATTAACAAAATTACTGATAAATTTACTATTAGAATAATTTTATTAATATCTTTATCAATAATATTTAATATATAACTTGACACTTAAACCTCCTATTCCCTCTTCTCTATTTCTATTTCTTCTGCAAAAATCCTCTCAAACAAAACAAACTCCCTATCTTGCTCTTATTTTAACACAATTTATTATCTCACAACTTTTTCACTCATAACAATATTATGTTTTCAGAAATTTTTTTTTATGAAAATAGTTGCAATTCCTAATGCATTTCTTTATGTTTTGCAGAAAAATTTTATGAAAATAGTTGCAATTCCTAATGCATTTCTTTATGTTTTGCAGTGAAAAAAATCATTTTTATTTTTAATAAATGAACACGTTTTTAAATTTTTAATTAAAAAACTGAAAAAAAGAAAAGAAAAACTAGAAATGGAAAAAGAAAATAATTTTATGTTAGGGAAGAAACTAAATATTTGAAATTGAAAAGGATTGTCTAAGAAAGTATAAGCAGTTTCCTTTTCTTAGTTTTACTTTCAACTTATCCGAAGCTCTAAAGCATCTAGGCGATAAAAAAACTACATAATTCAAGTGAACCAAATTGTTGTTTTATATATATATATTTAATAGCCAGCCCGCAATCATAAAGTGCCGCCCAGCTCCACAATGAGCTGGGCAGCACGTGATGCCTTTTGTTTTATTTATAAAACATTAATAGCCAGCCCCCAATCATGAAGTGCCGCCCAGCTCACCAATGAGCTGTGATGGGGTGTCATTCATTTGTGAGGGGTAGAGTGAAAAAAGAAAAAGAAAAAGAGACGGGTTGTGAATTGTTAATTATGTTCAACAAACATAATTCAACATCCATAATTTAAACTTAAAATAAATTAATTATAAATTATATAATACAAAAATAATATCAAACAAATATAATTTTATAATTTAAAATATTTTTAAATAATTAAGATTAAATAAATTTTTAACTTAAAATAATTTAACCTAAACAAAATATCAAAATATTATAAAATTAAAATGTTTTAGCACAAATATTTTAAATATATAAAATTAAAGTTTTGCATTGTTTACATTGATGATGTTCTTATTTTTTCTCATTTTATAAATCAACATTTCAGACATCTACGTACCTTTATTCATAGTGCAAAACAAAATGGTTTAGTTGTTTCTAATAAAAACATTTCTCTATTTCAAACACGTTTTCATTTCCTCAGTCATTATATCTCCCAATGTACTGTAACATCTATAGAAAGATCTTTATTCTTTACAAATAAATTCCCTAATAAGATTACTGAAAAAACCCAGTTGCAACGGTTTTTAGGCAGTCTTAAGATAAGATTACTGAAAAAATCCAGTTGCAACGGTTTTTAGGCAGTCTTAATTATATTTTAGATTATTATCCAAATATTAGTCGTCTTGCCAAATCTTTACATGGTAGGCTAAAAAAAGATCTCGTCTAGTGGTCTGACCTTCATACCAGCATAGTTTGACAAATCAAACAACAGGTTCAAACTATTCCGCTTTTCTAATTAGCAAACCCTTTAGCCCTAAGATAGTCGAGACTAATGCTTCCAACTTAGGTTATGGAGGGATCCTTAAACAAGTCCAAAATAACATAGAACAAATCCTCTAATACACATCCATCCAATAAAATGATTGCCAAAAAAATTACTCCACTATAAAAAAGGAGATTCTTTCAATTGTTCTTTGCATTATAAAATTTCAAAGTGATTTATTAAATTAAAAATTCCTTCTACTTGTTAATTTGCAAATCTGTAAAAGAAGTTTTACAAAAAAAATATCCAAAATCTTGCTTCAAATTAGTTTTTTGCCCGATGGTAGGCTATTTTAAGCATTTTTTATTTTGATATTGTATATATTAAAGGAGATTCCAATTCCATCCCTGATTTTCTAACCCGTGAATTCCTTCAAAACAGGTCCTGATACCTCCTAAAGCTAAATCCAATGACAAGGGAAAAGCTTCCCAAACCCAGTCTACAAAACCAGAAAGCCCAAAGCCTTCTATAAAACTAATATCTTTGGCCATCCTAACTGTTAAACCCATTAAATCCTGGTATGAGGCAGTCATTGAAGAAGAAGAAACTACAAGCCAATAACAAGTACAAACAGACGCAGTTCAACACGGGTTACCACTCTCTCCAAATCATTAGAATTACTTTTGGCTTTATAAATGCTATCCCAATAGGCCTTCAATGACTCCATGTCACAATGAGGTAGTGTTTCCAACTCCATTTCAAAACTACAAGCAGGTTTTCCTGAAAAAACCCCACTTGCTTTACAAACTCCACAATAATGCCTTTCCAAATCTAATCAAAATACATTTTCAAGACTAATTTCCAAAAAAATTTGACTATGAAAGACAAGTTTTATCATGAAAACCCCTCTATTGTAACTTTAAAACTTTTCCCTCCATACTGACATTACGAACCTTGGGATTTAGCCAAACCTCAATCTTATTATGCTGACATTCTTAAGATTAACAATTTTGTAAAACTCAAACATTTCAAAATCTATACAACCCACTCCGAACAAGCATACTTCGATTGCATCATCCAAAAAATAATCTACCCTTCAAATTGGGGTCAACCCTTACATAAACCTATCTCCTTCCCATCACATCTCTGCCTTAATCATCCAGATTTCGGTATATATACATACTAGGGTTACTAGAAAGCCTGGTTTAATGCCTTCTTTCTTCAAAACACCAATCACAGCTACTCCTTGCTTTTTTATTTCCATAACTCCATGACATCTACGAATCTCCCAATTTGGTTTCTCCAATGGTGGGATTATTTTGGTTTTTATATTGACTTTTTCAAAACCATCCTCTAGTTGACAATGATTACCTTCATTTTAAAAACAATTTTCAAGTTACCCCTTTTGAAATAAAGTTTTCCTCCCTTTTAATTTTTTGTACAAAATTCTTTGTTACATGGGTGTGTTCATGGTTTTATGATTACCACCTCCAAAATGGCAACCCAGTCCTTATCCGGAAATTCAAAATCAAATGGTGGGATTTCTTTGCCACTAAAACAAAAATTTCTAAATCAGCTATTACTGAATGGTTACAAAAGAATCAAATAGCTCCCATTATTGATCATCATCCTTAATTAAAATTTCTAGCCCGGAAGTCTCAAACGACAACTCTCATCACCTCTGCTACAACTAAAGAAGAATACCTTCAAATAGTGCAAGATATTATACAAAGCCAAGACCCTAAAACAGTCTTATCCCCCTCCAGCTCATTTGATTCAACATCTCCTGCCATTTCCCTTGATGATGATAATGAAGATGATTGATTTGACATTTAAGGTGAAATTACAAGCATTTCTTTTGCTTTTATCTTTTTCTTTCTCAAGGGCTACTATAGAGGAATAAGTGGTAGCGGTCTTTTCAGCCTCCAACTTCGATATGAAATGGGTGAGAAACTGATAAATAGATGTATAGAGAGAGACACTTCACCTATATAGATTTTGTTTTCAACCTTCTTTTGTGAAAGACCATTCATTGTTTTTCAATTCTTTGATTAAAAAATCTTTTCTTTTTCCGTAAACACATCTAAAATCTCTACACACACAAAAACCATTACTTTGATTTGCTGTTTAAAATCCAAAATAAACCAAATCAAAATATTATTTAATTTCTAATCCAGATTATGATACTATAATAACCTCAAGTAAAGAAAATCAAAATAAATTATAAAATTTAATTACTAATAAACTCATTATTGAATAATAAAATTTAAAAATAAATCTAAAAAAACACAATAAAATGATACTTTTGAACAAAATTATAAAAATATCATCAGCAGTCTCGCAACGCCTTTCTAAATTACATTCACACTAAAATTTTAACCTAAGATATAACAATATATAAGGAGACTCATTATAAACATTTTGTATGCTCCAATGATCAGATTGAGAGATATAATTGATATTACAAAACTAGATAATAATTAAAAAAACAAAAAAAAAATAATCTTAATACAACAACGAACAAATCTAGAATAGAATTGGCAACTTTCTCATAACAGGCTTTGAACTAAAAAACTAGTGAGTAATTAGAAGAAAATAGAATCCCATCCTCTGTGCATAGACAATGGGAGAAGTTATCTAATAATCTTAAACAAGATATTATTTGCTTCATACTTCTTAAATAAGATATTAATATACCTTCCTTTTGTGCTTAATATATCAATACATAGTTATGGAGCTTTGCTTGGATGAAAACATAATTTTGTTCTAATATTTTTTTAAGGTTAATTTTCTTGGATTAAGATTTATTATCATTTTCTTTTCTTTTAATTTTTCCTTTTTCTTTATTTTTTTGTTTTTTTTAATATGTATACATATAACTTAAAACATAATGCATTTTTAACCCATATAATGAGCTTTAGGCTCATAACTCCCAGACTAGTTGGTCTTAGGGTTTTAGATATTGAGACACCCTTACGAGCTTAGTAACTCGAATTGTAGATACAGATACGTAAATAGTGCAATGTTTGATTTTTTTATGCTTTTCTCCTCAACCCATGTAACAAGCACTGAGTTAATAGCTCCCAAGTTAGTTAATTTTAGGGTATTAGGTCTTAAAACACCCCTTCGAGCTTAATTGTTTAAGTTAGGGAAGCTATGAAACCAAACTTACCTATATTTTTATTATCATTAAAATTATAAATTAGATCTTATTCATTTTCTTTAGTTGTTGCCTTTAATAAAAAATTATAATTAATGTAATAATCCAATGTGCAACCCACAATCATATGTTAAAGTGTGTTTGTGAAAATAAAGGTTTAAGAATATTTGTTAAATGAGTATAAGAACAGAATTAAGTGATAACAATGCGAGAGTTTGTAAACCTGAATATTTTAAAAGGTGTTATGATAGACCTTAATAAGAATGTTTACTAAAATGCATCTCAAGAGTCAAAAAAATTTCTCCTTACTCTGTCATCCTAACAATAACAGTTTTGTTATATGGTTTTAATAACTACTACCCTCGCCCCCCAACTAAAATGAGATATTGTCCTTAGTGTTATAAGGTTGAAAGGTAAAGTATAGAAAATATCACTTGAAGCAGCGACTACTGACAAGTCTAAAACACACTTAAACTAATATAAGAGATAACAAAATAAAAAAATATTATGCTATTAATAAAACCAAAAGACATAAGTTTTTACAAAATAAGGCTCAAATCCAATCTCAGTTTTTTACGACTTTTCTTATTTGACGAGTCTATTTAACTCACAAAGGAATCAATTACAGGGATGAAAGATTATAACTTTTCTTATTTGACCAGTCTATTTAACTCACAAAAGAATCAATTACAGGGATGAAAGATTATAATTGATCAATCAGTTGTTTAGCAATAGCAGCAGAGATTATGATTTATCATGCCGAAGATGTTAGACAATTCTGTTCCATAGCATGATCAAGAAAATACAATAATTTATCATAAAAACCATTAATATTGAGCAAACCTATAGGTTTATGGTGAATGTGAAGTTGGACCCAAGAGGAAATATGAAAGATCTCTTCCAATGTGCCTAGACCATCTAGTAAGGCAATGAAGGCATCAGCATGTTTAAACATTATATTCAGGCGTTCAGATATTATGAAGACATGTAGTTCCTCTCTAATTGTTTTTTCAATGATGTTTCCTTTAGTTAAAGCTTTGGGGATGACCCCCAAAACTTGACAGCCTCCTAAAAATATAGTTATTGATACACTCCTCATTAACCCAAGGCTATCTCTCTCAAACATCAGATGAATCTTTCTCTCAACTAATACCTAACCAAGATGATTTGGTGATTTTAAAAACTCATTTTCTTTCTTAAGACTGGATTTATTAGAAACACAAATATTTTTTATTTGATGACGTAAAGAACCTGCCTTTTCTACATACTTCTATATATGTTGAATGTATGAGTTGAGTAGAAATGAAGGGAAGGAAGAGAAGATTTTATAAATGAAAAATTTAAAATTTAATCATACCACTAGGCTAGCTGAAGTCTCTTTCTTTCTCTCTTTCTCTCTTTAGAACATATGTATGTATAAGTAGTTATGATTATGGCTCACATCTTCTTCTTCTTTTTACTTCCAAGAATGACTTAAACACCTTTGTGGGTCGGGAATAAACTTCTCATCTAGTTTTTTAAAAACTAACAAACATGGTTTTTTTAGTCAAATTCCCAAGACTAAGTCGATTATGTTCTTTATGAAAATAGGGTCATAAATCATGAATTGTACTATGCATATCTCCATTAAGATACATCACAAGAGTCAATAGAAGATTATCTAAAAGCTCTTTGTGTTTTTAAATAAATCATAACTTTTGATAATTTTTACAGGTTTCGCAAAACGCATATGTCCTTGAACAAGGTGGGCCAATAAAATCCATATTGTAAGATTTTTGCAGTCTTTTTATTAGTACGTAAAAGTGTATTTTTATCAAGGTTTAATATTATTATTTTGCACTTGAAGTATTAATAACTCCTTAACTAGAATATGTTTTATAATAACAAGTCTGATAATATAAGATACCTTTAATTT
>NW_011499928.1:672725-674226 GCF_000495115.2 Populus euphratica
TAAATCAAAGGATTGATTGATGAGTTCAATTACTGAAATTGAGAAGACAAAGAAAAAGCTAAGCTTAGAAAGGAGATGCTGATTCAGTTCAAACTAGAACACTGTTTAGTAATTGGGTCATATCTAGAGCTCCAGATCTTAGGTTTTAGTTTGGTTTATATGACTAGAAAGCTAAGATTTAGGCCTAAAATATTCATGGGAATCTAAGACTCAATTTTGCCATTTGAAAGTCCAAATCTTATAACTTTTATGAATAGGGAAAACCCAAATATTCCATTTTCAAATCAAAGTTTGGCCATAAAAGAGAGGCCAGAATCTATCCTAAAATCCAGCCCAAACACTGCTCAGTGTTTTACCCATAACTGGAGTTCTAGAAGGTCAAATGATGTGAAATTTGGTGGGTGGAAGGAAAAGATAATTTCTAACAACGTTTATGAAGAAAGAATGTTCAAATTCTGATAGTAGAAATGACATTTCATCCAAACAAGAGCTTGAGAGTTGTCCACCCGCAGTAATAATCTGTATTTTAGACATATCTCAAGCTGTAGTACTCCAAATGCTCTAAAATTTAATGGGTGGAAGGAAAAGCTAATTTACAACAACTTTCATGAAGAACACTTTGCTAAATTCTAATTACATCAATGTCATTTTATCCAACCAAAATGCTTGAGTGTTGTTGTCCGCCAAGTCCCCTAATCAATAATTAACCACTACATCAATTATCAATTACCAAATGAAGAGTTTTGAATTTTAGCCTATAAAGGGATGTATTTTCCATTCATTTAGACATCTTCTTTTTTAGATTAAGATCATGTTCTTACTCTTTCTTTGTTCATTTAGACATCTTCTTTTTCATATTAAGATCATGTTCTTACTCTCTCTTTATATTTTTGTAATGCTTAAGTTTTGCTTTCATTAATCTCTTGTTTATGCTTTTCATTTCTTTTACTATACTTAGTTAACTTATATCATGTTTATGTTCTTATATTTTTTTATTTATGTGTTTCTTCTTCATAATGTGTAGTTAAGTTAATTATGTCAAGAAAAGGTTTCATTAATGGTGTTAAGATAAGTATAATATAAACTCAATATGGACTTCAATGCTTGTATCCTAAACAACTTGTTATTGATATGTCTTATTATTTTTATCTTATTAATTTTGAATACCTTGTTTGTTAAATGATTAATTTAAATTTGTGTTGTATAACACTTGGTACATCAAATACTTGATCCTTCTTAGTCTTCGACCGACATCGTTATTATGAGAGGAACTTGATTTATTGTCAACATAAGTTAGCATCATAAATACTTGATAAAATTTATAAGTATGGTGTTAAGATAATTAATATGATCATGTTGATAATTTATAAAGAGTTTATACTTTGCGTATCTCTAATACTATTACTAGATCCTCTAACCTTGACTTTTGTTTTTATTATTGTATAATCTTCACATTAATTTATCATTGTATAATCTTCACATTAATCTTACATCTCAAAGT
>NW_011499928.1:674244-674448 GCF_000495115.2 Populus euphratica
TCATCATTGTTGTTGTTGTTATTTATAATTTATATAGTTAACCTCCCCGTGGTTCGACCCTGGTCTTACCGGGTTATTTATTACTTTGACACTTCTGCACTTGGGATAAGACATCAATTCTATGATTATGTCAAGTTTTTGGCACCGTTGTCGGGGAGGTAAATTCTTGTATAAATTATAATATTTATTTTATTTTCACTTTTC
>NW_011499928.1:674458-687289 GCF_000495115.2 Populus euphratica
TTTCTCTTTTCACTTTTCTTGTATCTAACTTTTTTTTCTTGTTTTGTTTCCTTATTCCTTTTATTCTCTTCTTACATGTGCATGAAAGTTTGGTCACATATATTAAGTGGTAGAGTTTATAGAGTATCCTTATTATTTTCAGAAAAAATAGCCAAAGAAGATAACTAGTCGCTTCATAATGAGAATAATGAGAATAACAGAGTTAGAACACATAGAGACCATATGAATCCTATAACAACAAGTGCACCCTCATGAATAATTTTCCCTCCTGATGCATCTTACTTTAATTTTAAGCCAGAAATTATTCAACTTTTATCTTTTTTTCACATCTTAGATCTAGAAAATCCATACTTGCATTTGAGAGAATTCAAAAGAAGTCTGTAACACCTATAATGACTTAAATTGTAGCATGAACATCATCAGATTAAAGCTTTTTTCTTTTTCATTAATAGATAAAGCTAAAACATGGCTACAAAATCTTAGGTCAAGATCCATTCATGCTTAGGATGAAATGCAACAATAATTTTAAAGAAGTTTTTTCTATCTCATAGAACAAACTCTTTCAAAAGATAAATAACCACTTTCACTCAAAAATCAGGAGAAATATTTTACCAATGTTGGGATAAGTATTGAGACTTCCTTAATACTTGCCCTCATCATGGTTTCGAAACATGGAGATTGATTCATATTTTTATGAAGGGTTAATACCTAGAGATAGACAAATAATGGAATTGATATACAATGGAACTTTTAAAAATAAAGACTCTAATGAAGCAATGGAGTATCTAGACTTGCTAACTAAAAATGCTCAAAATTGAGACATTACAGGTACTTATGAGACACCAGGTAAAACTCAACCTCATACATCTAATGGAGGTATGTATAACATTAGAGAAGATCATGACCTCCAAGTTAAATTTGCATGTTTAGCTAGAAAAGTTAAGGCACTAGAATTGAAAAAGAGTAGTCAATTCAAATTTATTTAAGACATTTTGTGTCAAATCTGTGAAACGAATAAACATACAACCAATGACTATTCAACTTTGCCTTCTTTCAAGGAATGCCTCAATGAAACCCATGCTTTAAACAATTTTTAAAGGCCAAATCATAACCCATACTCACAAATATATAACCCTAGTTGGAGAAATCACTCAAATTTTAGTTGGAAGAGTGGTAAAAATAATGCATAAACTTCACATCCACCGTTTCAAGCACACCATAATTTCAAAAGTTTCATAGATGTGCATCTCCTTATACTCCACCTCTTAGAAGAAATCTAGAGGAAGCATTACATACATTCATTGAAAGACAGGAGACAATCAACATAAAATGCTCAAACCATAGTAAATCTAAAAGATGCTCTTGCAAAATTCACATATACTCTTAGTTTTCAAGAAAAAGGTAAGTTTCCATCTCAACCACAATAAAATTTTAAGGAGCAATACAATGCAAATACAAGTAGTTTCAGAAGTATGGATTTTATAACCATGTTTTAGCTTTATTTTTTAATAAAAAGGGAAAAAACTTTAATTTAATAGTGTTCATGCTACAATTTAAGTCCTTATAAATGTTATAAACTTTAAATTTTCTTAAATACAAGTATGGATTTTGTAGTTCTATGCCATGAAAAATAGGTAAAAGTTAAATAATGTTTGGCTTAAAATTGAAATGAGATGCATCAAGAGGAAAAACTATACATGATGGTGCATTGTTCTTGTTGGATTCATGTGGTCTCTTAGTGTTCTAAATCAATTATTCTCATTATTCTTATTATAAAAAGACTGATTATTCTATTTGGCCATGTTTTCTGAAAATGATGAGGATTTCGTGGAAAGTCTACCACTTTATGTGCATATCCAAACTCTCATGCAAATGCACAAGGAAAGAAACAGAAAAAGAAAAGGAAGACATAAAAATTAGAAAAACAATAAAAGTGAAAATAAAAATAAAATAAAATATATAATTTATACAGTAACTTACCTTTATGGCAACGACGCTAAAAGCTTGACATGATTATAATATTGATGTTTTATCCCAAGTGCAAGAGTGTCAAATTAATAAATAATTCGGTAAGATCGGGATCGAACTATAGAAAGGTGAACTATATAAATTACAAATAATATATATATATATATGTATATATAACAAAGAGTTTATGAGAATTTTATGGGATATTGATGTAAAGATTAAATAAAAATAAAACAATTGTCAAGGTTAGAGTATCCACTCATGGTATTTCAAATAAATATAGTATCAACTCTTTTTATTACACAACTAGAACCACATATAAAAGAGATTCCAATCAAATTATAAATTGTTAACATCATTACATTAGTTATCTTATTCGAATAATGTTAATACTTGTAAATGTGATCAGGTATTCATGATGTTAATTTATGTTAACAACAAATCAAGTTTCTTTCAAAGCACAAGTATCAGTTAAACCATACAGTAAGCTATGAAAGGGTCAAGCATTTATTGTACCAAGGGTTATACAATATAAATCTAGATTAACCATTTAACAAGCAAAGTATTAAGAGTAAATAAGATAACAAATACAAAATATGTTAGTATCAAACATTAAAGTCCATGTTGAGTTTACACTATACTTATTCTTACACCATTAGTATAATCTTTTCACCTTGATTAGATAAACTTAACTAAACATAATGAAAAAGAAAAATATAAATAAACAAGATAAGAACATAAATAAAATATAAGTTAACTAAATAAAGGAAAGAAAATGAAAAGTATAAATAAAAGATTAATATAACATAAAATAAAACTTAAACATTATAAAATATAAAGAAAGAAAGTAAGAATATGATCTTGATCTTAAAACCAAGATGCCTAATTATGTGGCAAATGCCTCATTTTAGAGGCTAAAATTCAAAACTATTAATTTGATGACTAATTGTTGAGTGCGTGGTCACCTCTTTGACTTGGTGACAACCCTTATCTTCTTGTCTGAACAAAATATTATTGCTAATATCAATATTTGAATAGATAGTCCCATGAAGGTTTTGGAAAACTGTCTCAGCTTTCCAATAAAATAAGAATGAGCTAGTTTGAACTTCTAGAACTCGAGATATAGCTTGAATACTTAACAATATCTAGGCTGTAGGACAGATTCTGACTTCTCTTTTATTGATATAATTTGAACTTAAAAACGACCGTTTTGAATTTTGGACTCTTATGAATGTTTTAGGCCTATATTTTAGCTTTCCATCATATAAACAAGACCTAAATCTAAGTTCTACAACTCTAGTTATGATCTAATATCTTTGTCTTCTCAATTTCAATAGTTATGCAAATCAATCAATCCTTTAAATTATATAAACAAGACCTAAATCTAAGTTCTACAACTCTAGTTCATCATATAAACAAGACTTAAATCTAAGTTCTACAACTCTAGTTATGATCTAATATCTTTGTCTTCTCAATTTCAATAGTTATGCAAATCAATCAATCCTTTAAATTATAAAACAAGGCTATATTTCAAGTGAGCATTTACCATAAACAAGGCTATTATATATAAATTTTATGATATTGCAAATCTTGTAAGATCCTCAACATGTTTTGTGGGATGCTATAATTATTCTCTACCTTAAGAATATTTTTAAAAAATTATCTTACAAAATTCCCAAGATTCTGTCATCAAATGGTCCTTTTTGTGCATGCTAAATCAGAGTTAATAATATTATTCACTAAGGCATTAGTGTCAAAATGTAAACAAGGAAATAAAATGATCAACGAAAACAAAAAATGAATAAATAAAAGAAAAAAAACAGAGAGAGACTCAACACAACAAATAAACAAAACAAGCTAGCCTAACACAATACATATAAACAAAGTGAAAAATAGATTAACTAACACTTTAAAGGAAAAGTGCAATTGTTTTATCCTCAAGGTGTGTTTGTCAAACATGGCCTTAAGTAAGGTTGTTAAAATCATGATTTTAACATGGCATGAAAAATATAAAATAAATTCGGATTGTAAAAACATATCGTAAAATTGTAAAATCATACGGAATTTTAAAATACATTAAAAAATTAATGCTTCAAACAAAATTCATACATAGTTTAAGCACCTTAAAATACATGCTTCAAATCAAAATTCATATATAGTTCAAGCATTTTAAAATATATGGTTCAAATAAAAATTCATATATAATTTAAATAACTTTTCATTAACTTATAATTAACAAACTTAAAACAAATAATCTGTCAGTATGTCATGTAAACTAAAATCAGCTTTATTGCCTTCATATTCCTCATTATTCCTCAGATATTCATCAATATCATTAGCATCAAGAGGATTATTAGTGTCATTACTAGTACCAACACCAATATTATGAACATTAGTGCTACTATTAGTACCAACACCAATATCATCACTTTCAATCTCCAAATTATCTTCAGTAACATGACTCTCCATTTCAATATCATTGGTAATTTCTTCTTCATTACCATTTTTTCTTCATGTTGCACTGTCAATAGCACTAAAGAAATCATTGTTTGAATGTTTTTCTCCCTCGGTTATCCAATCATCCTAGTGTTGGTTAATATTTGAAGTTGTATTTTATGTTTAGCTCGTGCATTTCAGCCTTTTTTTCATCATTAGGTACCTTGCAAGAAAAGGTGAAGCCATGAATTTTTTTTTTTGCTCTGGGCTTAACAATAAAATCTTAATCTAAGTATATTGTTTAAAATATTAAAAAATAAATTTGAAAGCATATAAAATTAAAGTGAAAGTAAAAATAAATCCATTATTGAAATTACATTCTTCAATTTTTTATGGAATGGATTTTATCTATAATCGAATTTGTATTGATATTTTCAACAAGCTCTCATTTAATGTAAATCATCATAAAATATGCTAAGAACTCCTCTTTTATTTTATTGTGAAACACATTTTTAACATGCTTCATAGTTAAAAATTCTCACTCTTTAGTGGCAACAAAAACATGCAAAGTTAAAATAAGACGAATCAATCTATTAATCAAATAATTATGTTGTGACTTATTTATTTTGATTAATCCTCGACATGATTTGAAAATGGTAGACATGTTCTGAAATCTCTCCATCAATCTCATAATACTCTAGCTGAGATCTCAAATAATATATCTCTTATTCATTAAAATCTTCAGAATAAAAATTATGAACAAGCTTGCAAATAACATCAATTTTAAATGATTTAAAGTTGTCATTAGGTTCTTAAGCACAACTAAGTACAAGAAATTTTAGTATCCCATCATTGAATCTAGAATTCAAATCTAATTGAAAATCTATTATTGAGTTAAATATATTATAATAATAATATTAGTAAATTATCAGCAATCTTTATTGTTGACATGAATAACTTGTAGCTTTTTATATGAAATATTTATATGAGGTACGTCAATTTCTTATTGTGTGGAAATAAATTGCATATATGCGAAGAAAATATTAAATCAGATATCTTTTAAAGTTTAAAACAATGTTTTGGTAGTTAAGATAAAATTAGGTTGAATTTGTGTGATGGATGATACCATACAACAAATGAAAAAAAAAAAAAAAAGTAAAGGTGTGTTGCTTTTGTTAAATTTTAGGAGTTGAATATGCAGGAAACAAGAATAATCTAGTACGAGGAGGGATAAAATTTTCATTTTGGCTCTCGTAACTAAAAAAAGGATAGAGATTATAATTAAAAAAAAAAAAGAGTGGTTAATTTTATGGACAAAGTATAATTTTCCTAAGCTAATTTAATTAAGTGTAACGCGGGCTAATTTAATATTAGTAAAAATAAAATATTGACATGGGGTATAGCCCACCCAAGTCTGTCATGCCACCAAAATTCCAGTGCTTATGCATACCAATCAGAGGATGCTTAACATGCTTCATGTTATTCAAGAAATGGAATAGGTACACCATTTCTGTTTCTAATATTATTCCTATAGCTTGCTCTTTCTCTTTCATTCACAAATTAGCCATTTCTGTTTATACTCTTTGTATAGTTTGCTGACTTCTGGATTGACCATGCAGATATGCTTCATCTTTAACATGATTGGTGAGGCGCGGCAGGCTAGATAAATTTTTCTCTAATAAAAAATAAAAAAATATTAATATGTTTTTCCAATATATATATAAAAAAATTATTATTTCTTTACCATGAACATTTAAATTAACTATAAAAATTCAATTAAAAATTTAAATTGCCAACCAGATAAATAATAAAATTAAAAATAAAATCTCAAATTAAAACACTCATCAAAGAAAAAAAAAGATTAAGCATCAAATATGAAAGAAGAAAAAAATAAAAGGGTAAAATTAAAAAATAAAAAATCATCTCAAATAAAAAGAACAAAATCAAAAGAATGAGAATATAATTTGATATATAAAGAAATTAAAAGAGGATGAAAAAAAAATGATAAATAAATTAAAACCAACATAAAGAAATTAAAAGAGGATGCAAAAAAAAAAATGATAAATAAATTAAAACCAAAGTAATAAATATAAAAAAATCAAGAACAAAATTAAAAGAAAAGGAACTAGAAGGGCTACTATGAGAAAATGAAGGGTCAGGCATGACTTTCTTGGAGGCAAGAAAAAAAAAATGTTAGCAACATATCAGATGTTCAACAAGTACAAGCACCATACAAAAAGAAAAAAAAAAGGCTAAAAAGAATAAACTAATATGACAAAATTAATATTTTTATCACTGTATGCACCAGCACACGCCTTATAAAGATAACGAAAATAGGTGAAATTTTGATGCATATAATGCATGCATTAGTAGCTTTTTAGGTTTTTTATTTTTTTCAAAAACACATTCCTACCCTCCCCAAGCATTAATAATTACAAAAAAAAAAAACCTTTTCTATCCCGATTTAGCCTCTCATGGCAAGCTTTAAAAATGTGAATATAAGGGTAATATAATAATTACACTATAATAAAAAATATAAAATACCAAAAAAACCCTAAACTATAGGTAACTAAATACTTGTTTTTAAGAATAAGTCATTTAACTATGCAATAGATTAATGGAAAGACAGCAACCCTTCAAAAATTTAAAAATAACAAATAAAACATGTTACATTAAAAATACACAAACAGTAGCATATATTGTCTCTTTATTCTACTGACCAAGTGAGCTATTAATGCCATTCATTATTGTTGGAAATAACCTGATTTCCTGCTCTTTTTCTTTCTTTTTCTTTTTTTCTTTTTTTTTTTCCAGATGGATACATATATCGGCAAACCACTATAACTAAGGGTGCTGATAAGGACAGCTTAAGCATGTTTATTTGCCATCTCCGAGAGACAATGGAAGAGTTCTTGTGGCTTGCTAAACATAGCCATATGGTCTGCACCTTCAATTTCCATAACTTCTTCAACAGCACTGTTTTCAATCATCCAGCGTTGAAACTCTACTGGTATCGCTAAATCTTCATCGCAGATAACATATACTCGTTTGACTGACCCATAGCCCGTCGTGGAGAAACTGTTTGCCTTTGATAAATCATCCAGAAACAGTGATCCTGGCCTTACCAAAGTCTTTGCTTGCTCAAGATCCTTGAAAAATCCAAAAGTAAGGCATGTTTAGTAATCATGTAAAACCTGCAGCGCGCTTGCTCTACCAGGTTTGACATGATCAAAAGGAGTAAAGAAGACAGAAGACTACTTTAACTGTCATGTTATAAAGTCCACATTAACTAATGTAATTTGAAGATGTTAACAGGAAAGGTACCTCAGGTGGGCTTAGCTGATAGAGCTTGGAGGATAAGAATTTGGGTCCAAAAAAAATTGTTGTGAGATGACTTTGAGAGCTGCTGTATGGTAAAAATTGAGTGTCCAGCCAGGCCGCCGCCGGGGTCCTCTCGTTATACTTAATAGATTCAGGGGAAAAAAAATTAGAGAAGAATTCAACTTGAGAAGCAACTGATATTTTCAAATAGCACTACAAAGAATTATTATTATTATTATTATTTTGCCAATATTTCTAGCAGTACCTGATCCATGACAAATGATGGCTTGTGTGTGGTATCTGGCATGAAAGCTGATAAGAAAACAGCAACAGCAATCTTCTCTGGGAACTTTTCCATAGCTAGAGCCAAACTCAAACCTCCTAGGCTGTGCCCTACCAGAATAACCTTCTCCTTCGGTTGTAATGAGGCCAGAAAATCTAACAAAGGCTCCGTATATTCATAAAATGTTGCTACATCTTGGATTGTCTTCGTGTTGTCGCCTGAAGCTGCAAGGTCAAGCAACGTGACCCTGTTACTTGCTGACTCAAGCAGCGTTTTGAACTTTTGCCAGCACCAAGCCCCATGGCAAGCTCCATGTACTAGAACAAAATGCTTCTGATTCTTGGTCTCTACCATTGTTGTTTTGATGCGGCTAAGCACCTGCATCCCAGTATATAGGGTCGATAGAGAAATAATAAAATAGTATTTTATTTAAAAATCTTTATAAAGCACGTGCAACTTGTGGTGTCTGAAGCAGCAAGGTCAAGCTACATGCCAAAGGTTACTGGTGGACTCAAGCAACAAGCCCCACTTTTGTTTCGATATCGGCTAGAACTCCCACCCCAACACGTAGGGGTGGTAGATTTGGGAGAAATGGTCAGAATTGGTGGAAAATCAAAGGGACCACAATATCTACGTGGTATTCGATTATTTAATGTTATATTTATCTAAAGTTTGAGGAATATGATTTCTTTTTAATATATATATATGTTGTTGCTGAGGTCTTAATAAAACATTACATTATACGTCAAGTTAAAAAGTAAAAGGTGTAGAGAAATTATTGTTTAGTTACATAGCTATAACTATGAATTATAATAGTAATCAATACTTTGTTATTTTTTTTCATTTTTTTGTACTTTTTTTTCTTATATATTGTTGCAATCTGTCTCTCTTTAACCTTTAGTCCTCTTTTTTTTTTTTTCTTCATTCATCAAGCAATGCCATCCTTTTCATTCTTTAAATCTTCATTGACTTACATTTTTTAAAAGCAAATCAATTAATCTAGTGAATGATCTACAATCTTGAAGTTTATTTATTTATAGATATTCTAAATTAATTTTCTTCTCACTATTAAGGAAACTAATTAAACTAATTAATTTTGGTATGAGGATGTTGGTTTTAATTCTTTTTATTGTCATTTTCATTCTGTGTCTATTTTAGATGATTTTTAATTATTAAGATGTGCTAAGAAAGTATAAGTTTATTTTCAGCAAGCAGTAAATAGTAAATTTTGCTTGTTTATTTTTATAGTAATCGAATTATTTTTATATTAAAAAAGTTTTTTTAAAGTTTTTAGATTTAAATATCAAGACTAGAACTTAAATGCATTATACTGATATAGAAAGTGTGTTCTTAACTTGTTATAGAAATAAATGCATTATACTAATATAGAAAGTGTGGAGATAAAGAGAAATGTAGTCTGATAGATTTATTTGTTTCAGCAAATTAAAACAATTTTCAATGTGGGGATGGGAAGCTTGACTTTTGTACAGAGAACTTAATTGTTTTCTCAATTGGGTACCATTGCCAGCTCTATAGGAATCTTGGCTTTTGTGCAGACAACTGAACTGTTTTTTCACTTGGGATCATTGCAGCTCTTACTTGGCTGATAAGATGGTGAAGCAAAACCACAAATTAAATAATATATGTTTCAGCATGGATGCATGTTTTACTTTCTTTCTTCTGGATTATAGCTGCATTCTGGTTCATGAAAGTTCTTTTTATGAAGTAGTTTTACCACTTATTTGTTTCATGAGATCTTTCCTTTCTCCAAACAGAGCTGACAAAGCGATAATCATATGAAATGAAACATTTTAGCATTCGCATTTCTTAGATGAAATGAGAAAACTGAATATGGAAGCTGTAAGAGTGAACAATTACACTTCATGAAAAGTTGCTGATGTCACTGAAATGACTTCCATGTAGCTTCATGCTTACATGCCCATTCCTTGTGGCTTTTATATGCTATCGTTTTTTGGGCTAGCTGGATTGTTTTATTACTTGGATCAATAGTTGCTTCCATGGAAGAAAAGTGTTTGTTCGCAGTGGGAGCAAGCAACCGCTCTAGAATATACCTCTTAAAATTGGTAAAACTCATTGTTTGCACCCTGTTTTTTTGTTAATTAATCATAAAAGCCTCTTTATTATCATTTCAATCAATTAAACCCTTGTATTTTTTATTTCATCCAATTAAGTATTATTTACGAAATAAAAAATGATGCTACTTTTTTTTTTTTGATTTACGTGGGGTTGTCTGAGCCAGCTTACGTGCACCACGACTAATCCCCATGGTCCACTAAATATCCTGCAAGCCCAGTGAGCAGGTAAGGTACCACGGAGGTGACAGGCGTGTAGGTACGAAGAAAAGAAACAACCCCCTTCCACCACTAGGGCAGAACCTCACTTGCAAAAAAAATGATGCTACTTGATGAAGAGGGTGGGAGTGAGTGATGATGTTAATTGAAGAAAAGGGACAACCCCCTTCTACCGCTAGGATAGAACCTCACTTGCAAAAAAAAAAATGATGCTACTTGATTAAGAGGGTGGGAGTGAGTGATGATGTTAATGGGAATGAAAGGAAAGTTGATGATGACTCAAGTAGTGAAAAAGACTACTCAATTAGCTGAGAGGAATTTTCAATTTTGGCAAATTGTACTCAATTAACTGAAATTGAGTGGCAGAGGTGCATTTTCTTATGTAATGGAGAGAATTACAGGTCTTACTAGCCGATAAGTGTGCTAAAGTGATTTACAGGTCTTATTAGCCAATAATGTGAACTACCTTTATTCTTGTTGTAAATACCAATGCTTGAACCTCGGCCGAGTGGCGGGTAATATAACACCAACCACAAGATCCAGGAGCATTGGCAGTGAACCTTCATTATCAGCCCTCATTCATGTAGTGCACAAATGCAAGTTAAATTAACAGGTGCAGTTAATTGGTGTGAAAAAATTACTTAAATCCAATAATTTAAGTTATTAAATAAAATTTTAAAATATGATTTATATTATTTTTAAATATATTTTTAAAAACTTTTTAAATTTAAAATTTATATAAATCCACATTATTTTATATTTAATTTTTATTAAATAAATAATGAGATTTGAACTTATAACTAATTGATAATTAAAACTTTAATATCATATTAAAAAATCATCACAACTTAATAATTTAAATTATTAAATAAAATTTTAAAATATAATTTTTATTATTCTATAAGAATAACAAAGGACGCCAACTAAAACCAATCTCCTGGCTTAGCAATGTTGATTTTACCTGATAAAGAAATCGAAGAAGTCTGTTGCGGGCATTTTAACTAACAAGCCGCACTTATATTTACTCTAGCTATACCTGGCAACTACTAGGATTCATTGAATGCCCTTTGAGGCCTCGCCCTTGTCTTGATAATGAGATATTGTTGTGTCATCATTTCTCTTTGTTAGGAAATTTCTCTGAGGCTCATGATTAGACTGCTGAGTTAACATTATACTGCCATTACTCAGTTCATCGGATTCTCCTTTTGGGATGGATGTGTTCAAGAGGATGCTACAGACCGGGCATCCAACCCTGCTCAGTTGATTATAATAGTTGGCCACCTGAACTGCTTCGTCGACTACTTGGAGGTTAAAAATATTCTATTATGTTCGTGATATCTTGGATTGTGTACGTATCAGGTGGGCGGCGTCCTTGTGCAGACTTATGGAGCAACCAGGGTTTGATTCTCCCTTGGTGCTTGTTTAGATGCATCATCTTTTGTAATGTTTGCCTTTTTTTATCTCCCCTTTGCCCCTTTATCATTTCTATCCTTAATCGACTTTACTTCAATTAATATATGTACTATGTTGATTCCATATCTATCAAACTGGATTGAAGTAACGCGGTTAAAAAAATCCGATTCCAAGTTTTATAAATCAATTCAGGTCAATTTTAAAAATTAAAATAAAAACTTTATTTAAAATTAATGAATCAAGATTACACCTAACAAAGCTAAGCACGTCAAGCAAAACAAGTGTCCAAGTTGCAGTGACAAGAAAACTAGGATTTAAAGTTAGATGCTTGAAGTCAAAGATGAATATTATTTAGACTATTTTTTTCTACAATCTCCTCTCAAATGACTCCCCTCATTGAATTGAAAGATTCTAATCAGAACACTACACCACAAACCAAAAACAACCCATATAAACAACAGCTCACACCTAGCTATAATAGCTTGCATGTCCTTTGCCACCAATATTAACAACATCACCATCTTAAGAGCTAGCCCTTTTGTTCCCATCGATTATCAAGCGACAATGCCTAGAATAATCAATCTTGAGAGCTAACCCTTTTGTTCCCATCGATTATCAAACGACAATGCCTCGAATAATCAATAACTAGTCTCGAATAATCAAATTTTAAATGAGAGAATAAATTATAAATATTTAATATTATATATTATATAAACATGTGTTTTATATAAAAAAATCAATTTGAAATTCATATAAAATTTATAAATATTTTCATTTCTCATGTCATGAAAAATCCTTTTCGCTTCGCTTAGCCTTACCCCCCTCGAGGGGTATTTTAGTGATAGGTTCTATAGGAACTAGACGGTTCTATTTGGTCAAATACCTAGCAGCAAACTCTTATGTTCCTTTCATTACAGTATTTTTGAACAAGTTCCTGGATAACAAACTTAAGGATTTTTTTATTGGTGATAGGGATGATATTGATGATAGTGATGATATTGATGTGAGTGACGGTATCGACCGTGACCTTGATACAGAGCTGGAGCTTCTAACTAGGATATGAGTAAAATTAATTTAAGAATATTTTTAAAATAAAAA
>NW_011499928.1:690031-696013 GCF_000495115.2 Populus euphratica
CTAAAACATAACTAATCTAATATCTAAATCTCTAAAATCAATATTTATTTTAAGACTCTTAGTTTCTTTTAATTACTAGCTGGCGACTCCATTAATTTATTTTTCCACTTTAAATTTCATCGAGAGTCCTGTGCATTCATCATGGTGTGTGTGTGTGTATTCAAGACTTGTATTTAAAAACCTCTACTTTCACCTTCAAGATTTTTTAGTGAGATTATTAACTTTGAGTTAATAAAAAATTTAATTTTTAGAGTGATATTTGAACTTTTTTTTTTTATTTGGGCATGTCTATTCTTATTTTACTATTTGCGTTGAACTTGTTTGTCAACTATATCTATTTTTTTTTAATCCCGATCTTATATTGCGGGTGGCAAGTTAGTCAAATTAACTTAAGTTGTTCTGTCTTTTTTTTGTTTGATGTTACTTTAAAAAAAAACTGATTTTTTTATTTCATTATTTGACATTAGGATATTGAGCCTTGAGCTTTGTGGTTTTTTACTTTCTTGCTATAAGTTATCTCAATCTTATATCACAAATCATGTATTAGTTAAATTAACCCGAGTTGACTCATATTATTATCACTTAAATATCCTTTTTTTTATGTTAAGAAGAATTTAACACAATTTATAGCATAATAGGAACCACCTATCTCATTAAAACTAAGTTAACACATTCTTTATACTAGGGAACTAGTCGTAGCCATCATTTATTTTTAACTCTCCATGTGTGTTATAGCTTTTCATCAATTTAGTCCTTATTTTTTTTGTTTTTGTAAATTGACATAATAATTATATTATAAGAATACTAAAAGATGTGGGATTTTTATTAATCCATAGTGTCTGTAGTTTTTTTTTTTGAATTTTGTTCCCCATCCTTTGTTTTTCTTTAATTCCATTCTTATGTGCCCAAACTGATGGCTAATTTATAAACAATTATTAAGGAGGGAAAAAATTAAAATAAAGAGGATAGAAGTGTAAGCAAGAGGGAAGTGGGTGGCAGTTATATAAGGGGATAAAAAAAATGCACTTTCATCCTTTTACTTTTTAAATGATAATTTTTTTATCCTTTAATATTTTTTAAATATAACCAGAGTAAAAAAAAAATCATTTTCTTTATTTTTTAGTATTTACTTTGAGATAGGAAAGAGAAGATCATTGAATTCTAATAATAGAGAGAAAAAATATCGGTTGACAATAATCTCAACCATCAAAATATTCTATCTTAATTTCTATAGAATCCATTTTATTTCTTTAGCCTTTCAATTTTATGAAAACATAAAGTTACATGAGAAATTTTTTGGGTTTTGAGTTGATTTTGTTTATGTTAACTTGAACTATTTTTCAAGTTATTTAAAGGTAAAAATAAGTTTATTTAGATATCTAGAGTGTTTTTTTTTTTAATTTTCTTGGATAAAAAAATAATTAAAAATATATTTATTAGGTGTTAAATACCTTTGCTAGACTTTTTAGCAATCTCTAGTCACCAGAATTTAAATATGACAGGTGATACATCACCTATTATGTTTTAAAAAAAACAAATTAGGGGCATCATAAAAAAATACTTTACAAGCTTTTTTTTTATGCCTAGGCACATGTGAATAGGATTTTTTTTTCCCTTTCTTTTATTTTGTTTTTGTTTTTTTATTGATCTTTCTCTCAAATTTGACCCTTCACAATTCCCTTCTTTTTAATTTCTTTTCATTTTTCCTTTCCTTTTCTCTTCTTTTTCTAGATTTTTTTTTTCAATTTGATCCTTTATAATTGACCTTTTTTTCCTTCTTTTATTTATTTTTATTTTTATTTTTAGTTTTTTGGATTGATTTTTTCCCAATTTAATCATTCATAATTGGTTTTTTTCTATTTTATTTTGGTTTTTTGGTTTGATTTTTCCCCAATTTATCCTTCACAATTATATCTTTATTGATTCTTCTTGCTTAATGTTTTTCAATTTTATGTTTTAATATCTTGTTTATATTTTATTGGAAAATATAATGTATTTTGATTTAATATTTATAAATTTATTGCAATTTCAAATAAATACCTTGATATTTAGTTAGTTCTTGATTTTATGAGCTCATACTTTTTTTTATCATATAACTCATTACAAATTATAAAAAAAATATTAAACCGAGTCTATAATTTGAGTTATGAGTTTAACTAATTAATTTTGATCGGTTATAGATCGAGATTCATAATTTATATTGGTTGTACAAATAATTCTAATTTTATTGAATTAAATATATACATAACATTTTTAATTTTTAATTATTTTTTATGTTAAAAAAAATCCAATTCTCAGCAAAAACACTTATAAAATACCTAGTAATAATATCAATAATAATAAAACGTGTCCGGCTTTCTATCCATTTCCCGATTTGGAGACGCTGGTTGTTGTGGGGCCGGTTAGAAAGCTCATCTCACTTTATCTTCGTTGTACTTTCCTTCCCTCTCCCACAAGATAGAAAAGGACACTTTTCCTACTTTCATTTTTGTCATTTTCCTCCTCCTCTTGCCATCTTTTGAACACTGCTTAAATGTGATGGTGAAATAAGATACGAGTGAGGTGGAGGCATTTTCAAGTGCTGGATTCTTGTCTGGTGTAACGATGTCTTAGTTCATCATCAATTTATCTCGTCCACGAACACATTGGAGATCTAGTGAAGTTAGGGACTGAGGAGCAAGATGTTCTGCGTATCAAATTTTGAATTCCTTCACTATTTGAAAATTGTCAAATATCAACAGGAATAATGTCAGAAATTTTTTTATTTGTATATTATATTAATATTTATTGATGGAAAATAATGTCACTATTTTTGTTGGTGATTATCAATAAAAAAGAATTTAATCTGTGATTACTAAAAAAATTATCAAAGAAATTCAAAGAATAATAAAATAATTGTGCATTTATTTCATTGTTAATTATATCAGTAAATCTAATGTGTTAATATTTTCGATGAACTTATAAAAGATAATTTACCATCACTAATTTTTATTGATAAATTCTTCTCGCTCTTCTATATTTCTTTTTTTTCTTTTTCTTTCTCTAGAAAACAACACTCAGTCTGTCATTATCCCTATCCTGAATCAATTTTTTTGAAAGATTTGCCACATCAAATAAGCAAACTTACCTATTTTTTGTTGTAATCCTTTTTATGTTATCTTTTTTTTTTAATTATTTTTGTGTAATATATGTAGTTTGTTTGTGTGTTTACTTGTTTTATAGTTTTTTTTTCTAGAAAAATTTATTGTATAAATATATAATTTGTACATATTAGAGTTTGTTTAAGATTATAAAAAAGGGTATATGTTTGTTATTTAAAGAAATTGAGTCTGATTTGTATCTTAGATGTGTTATAATGAAAGAAATAATGAGTTATTTAATGGTTATGTTTCATATTTGATCAATTTTATAGTTAAATTGATAATTTCACTAAATTTGGGGAAATTTAATTTTTTGGTGAAAACTGATAATAATTAAAGAGTACTATTAAAATATATTGAATAAATTTGAATTGAAAAACTAATAACTAATTAGTTGGGTACTGATAATTTATTTAGTTCTCATTATTAATTAATACATGTTGTCATCAATATTCTATATATGTTTGATATAAGTCATTGATAATCATTCTTAGATGTATTAGGTTTTACTCGAAGGGTTGCACATGATGGATTATTGCAATGAGTTTGAGGGTTTTATTAATTATACACTATCTAATTTAAAGAATATTATTGGAGGGGGCATTAGATGTCCATGTAAGATATGTAGAAATAAAAGGTTTCTCAATCTAGATTCATCTTCTATAAAAAGGGCTCATGAAGAAAATATTTGTATCGGTTTGTACATGGAGAATCTTATGTTCCTTACAAGACCATGGTAAAAAAGATAGTTGGTTTAATTTCTAGTTCTAGCAACGTGTATGAAGTTATAGATGATAATAATAATCTTTATAGAAGTATGATGATGAATGCAATGAATGAATCAAGGTTATGTAAATCAAGGTTCAATTATGGATGAATAACCAAATATAGATGCAATTAAATTTTTTGAACTTTTAAAAAATTTCGATAAACCATTATTGAATAAGTGAACAAATCATAGTAAATTATCGGTCATTGCATATGTGTTCACCATCAAATCAGATCATGTGCTTAATAAGGATGATTATGATAGAATTATTGAATAAGCAACAGACATTTTACATAAAGGGAATACGATGAAAGATAACTTCTATGCTACTAAGTACATGATGAACCTTTTGGCACAAGATACTAAAAAATTAACATGTGTCCAAACTTCTGCATATTGTACTGCCATGAAAATGCAAATTTTACCTATTGCAGAAATTGTCAGATCATGTGCTTAGTGAGGATGATGATAACGGAATTATTGAATAAGTAATGAACATTTTACATAAAAGGAATAAGATGAAAGAGAACTTTTATACTACTAAATACATGATGAAACCTTTTGGCCTAGGATACTAGAAAATTGATATGTGTCCAAGCTTTTGCACATTATATTACCATGAAAATGCAAATTTTACCTAGTGCAAAAATTATGAGCATGTTTGGTATAAACCCAAGACTAATAGGGGAAGGAATCTTATCGCATATAGAAAACTAAAATACTTCTCAATAACTCATAGGATGTAAAAGTTGTTCATATCTCTAAAGACTATTGAGCATATAACATAACAACATTTACATGATACAATAAATTGAGTCATAGTGCAACTTTCTGATGGTGAAACTTCGAAACATTTTAATAGGGTACATTCTCAATTTTCAATAGTACCACGAAACATACATCGTAGGTTATGTATAGACAGATTCCAATCATTTGAGTCATTTGCTGCTCCTTATTTTTGTTGGTCAGTAATATTCATTATTTATAACTTAAAACTGTATATGTGTATAAAGTTGAAGTTAATGTTTGTATCTATTATCATACTCGATCCTAATAGTTTAGGAATGAATTTAGATGTTTGTTTTAAACATATTTATTAATGAATTCAATCAATTACGATCATTTAAGATTTTAACATATGATGTCTAAAAGAAACAATTCTATAGACAACAGATGACTTGTCATATATATATTTTTTTTCTTTCAAAAAAAATAAATAAAGACACCGACCCACGGGCCTCTCTTAAGCCTATATAAGTTTTTGTAATAGGTCCATGACTTCTTTTGTTGGTTATTTGGGTTTTTTTTTGCATTTTTTATTTTTTTATTTAATGAATTTTTTTCTTTAATTTCATCATTTAATATGATTTTTAAAATTTCTTTTGGTTTTTTTTGCCCCCTTTTTTATCTTATCTTATCTTTTCTTTCATCTTTTAATATGAGGTTTTATTTAGTATTGATTTGATAATAAATGGCACTCCATACTTTTTATCATACAATAAAAGCTTTTTTGCCCCTTTTTTTTCTTACTCTTTGGTTTTTTTTTTAAATTTATTTCAATTCCATCATTTAATACAGGTTTAATTTTGTTTTCTTTATGTTTCTTGGTTCCCTTTTTATCTTTTTTTTTTAATTTTATTCTTGAATATAATATTTTTATTTAATTTTATCCTTTAATATTGAGTTGATGATAAATCAAATTTTGTATTTTTTTCATAATTTAATAAAACAAATTTGCTCTTTTTTCATTTTTTTAAAAATTCTATCCTCCAGTATGACTTTTTTAATTCCTTTGGGTTTATGGAGCTTTTTTTTTATTTTTTTAATTTCATTATTTAATAGAATGTTTTTTAAATTCTTGAGAAATGTGATGTTCCAATGAATCCTCGAATCAAATAGAGTTTTTGTTGACATCTTCGATGCTTCAATGCAAGAGAATTGATAATCTTCCGTACCAAAAAACTTGTTTTTAAATTTTTCAAATTTATAATTAGTTGGAAAAACATATTTTTAATGTTTTCCATAGTTTTTGGTTTACAATGTTTTTTACTGTTTTCTAAATAAATGAAAGGC
>NW_011499928.1:696097-696848 GCF_000495115.2 Populus euphratica
TATAATTAGGTTATCATAAAAAATATATTAAGATAACCAATATATTATAGATTTGATTTTTTTATGAAAATAGTTGCAATTGTGATGCATTCTTTATTTTTTTCAGGGAAAAAATTCATCTTTATTTTCAATAAATGAACATGTTTTTCAATTTTTAATTGAAAAAATGAAAAAAGAAAAGAAAAACTAGAAATGAAAAAAGAAAATAATTTTATGTTAGGCAAGAAACTAAATATTTGAAATTGATAAAAAATTGTCTAAGAAGTATAAGCAGTTCCCTTTTCTTAGTTTTACTTTCAACTTGTCCAAAGCTCTAAAGCATCTAGGCGATAAGAAACTACATAATTCAAGGGAAACACATTTAATACTTACGGAGTAATTACAGCCAGGAGTCCTGTCAACACAAGTTATACTGCTTAAGATGTTATTTCACTGAAGATATCCAATTTTGTTCAACAAAAATCCGAGATTATACCCATTTGCTTATTATATTAATTACCAGTTTTTTACTTGAATCAACTCTCTGGATAAAATTGCACACATAATTTACTTTTTTACGTAATCCAAAAGGTTAGATACTAAATTATAGATAACACCAAATTGTTGTTATATAAACCAGCCGCAAGAACTGGATCTTGATTCAAACAAGTAATAGAATAATAGATTATGCCGTCCAATTCAATGAAACTTTTTCTTACAAAAAATTAATAGCCAGCCCACCATCATGAAAGCACCCGTGAATATAAATGGT
>NW_011499928.1:698601-703090 GCF_000495115.2 Populus euphratica
TGTTATACCATTCAAGTCCCATAGGTATCTGTTCTTGCTATTCTAGGGGTCTCTCTCTGTAGACAGAGGAATATATATTATTTATTAATTTCCTTTTTATTTTTGTATTTTGAAAATATTTGTAAAAAAAATTAATTTTTTTAAATTAATATTATTTTAGTGTTTATAGATATTTTGATACGTAAAAAATAAAAATAATTTTTAAAAAATAATAAATATTATTTTAATATATTTATAAATAAAAAATATTTTAAAAAACAACCATGAATATATTTTTATAAACACTGTAAACTTCTCAATCAACATCTCGGAAGGGGTACCAGAACAAGAACAAGGATTTCTTTTTGGTGAAAGCTGCTGCACCTAGATCATAACCAGCTAACGCATCGCCTTCTTCTGCATTTCTAAGGGCAGTCCCTTCCGCTAACCATTTAGGTTAGTTCATCAGGCGCCAAGGCATCTCTATCTCCCAGGTCCCATCTCGAACATTCCCAAAGAGGCGAGTCAGCCACGATGATAGTAATGATAATTAAAATAATAATAATAATAATAATAATAAAAATAATATAGATTAAATTTAAAAAATAAAAAAATTAAAGATAAAAAAATTAAAATAATAATAACTAACATTTCATAAATTATTTCAAATAAAATAATAATAATTAAAAGAATGAGGACCACATTTGATAGATAAAAATTTTTAATAAAAAAATAAATAATTATTATAAAAATGAGAAATAAAGTTAATATAAAAATTAAATTTTAAGAGATAAAATTGAAAAATAAATATTCAAAACAAAATATATATATAACAATCAAAAGTTTGAGGATCAAATTTGATATAATTAATAAATAATATGACATTTCTAAATTTTTCACAACTTCCAGAAACTATTTTCCATCCAAATTTTTCAGGAAAATACTTTCCTAGAAACCAAGTTAAATTTTTCTTTAACTGAAAAGTGCTTTCTGATGATGAACTTTTCTAATGACAAACAAGCATAGAAAAGTTTGGAAAATGGTTTTTTCATAAAACAAATATGACCTTAGCTATAGAACAAGATTGGTGAAGCGCTGCAGTTTAGATAAAAAATTTTCTAAAGTAAAATAAAAATTATTTATATATTTTTCTAACATAAAAAACTTATTGTCGCTTTATTATAAACATTTAAATTGAATATATAAAAGTTCAATTAAAAATTTTAATTGTCAATCACTTTAATGATAAATAATAAAAATAAAAATAAAATCTCAAATTAAAACACTCACTAAAGCAAAAAGGAAAAAAAGAAAGAAAGATTGAGCATCAAATATGAAAAAATATAAAAGAAGAAAAGAATAAAAGGGTAAAATAAAAAAATAAAAAACTATCTCAAATAAAAAGGATAAAATCAAAAAAGTAAAGATATAATTTGATATATAAAGAAATTAAAGGAGTATACAATCAAAAACAAATGAAAATTTAATAAATAAATTAAAACAAAACTCACAAATATAAAAAATTCAAGGACAGAATAAATAAATAGAAAGGAACTTGAAATGCTAATATGAGAAAATGGAGGGTAGGCATTGTTTTGTAGGAGGAAAGAGAGAAAAAAATAAGGATGTTAGCGACATATGAGATGTTCAATAAATACATGTATTGTATAATAAAAATAAAAAGGCTGAAATAATTCAGATGAGATAACAAAATTAATTTTTTGATCATCATATACAGTAGTACATATTTTTTCAAGACAACGAAACAGGAGACGCATTGATGCATACAATGCACGTATTAATAGCTTTTTAAGTTTTTTATTTTTTTCAAAAACACCTTCTTATCCCCTAGATCCAAGCATTATTTTTCAAAAAAATTAATTATAATTTAGCCTCTCGTATCAAACTTTTAAAAATTGAATCTATGGGTAATATCATAATTACTCTGTAATAAAAAATATAAAATGCCAAAAAAGCCCTAAACTATAGTTAACTAATTATTTGTTTTTTAAGAATAATAAAGTTATTTTAAGTATGCTATAGATTAATGGAAAGACAGCAACCCTTTAACAATTCAAAAATAACAAATAAAACATTTTACATTAAAAATACACACACAGTAGCATATCTTGTCTCTTTATTCTAGTGACCACGTGAGCAACTAATGCCACTCATTATTGTCGGAAATAACCTAATTTCCTCCTTTCTTTTTGTCACAGATGGATTCATATATCTGCAAACCACTACAACTAAGGGTGCTGATAAGGACAGCTTAAGCATGTTTATTTGCCATCTCCGAGAGACAATGGAAGAGTTCTTGTGGCTTGCTAAACATAGCCATATGGTCTGCACCTTCAATTTCCATAACTTCTTCAACAGCACTGTTTTCAATCATCCAGCGTTGAAACTCTACTGGTATCGCTAAATCTTCATCGCAGATAACATATACTCGTTTGACTGACCCATAGCCCGTCGTGGAGAAACTGTTTGCCTTTGATAAATCATCCAGAAACAGTGATCCTGGCCTTACCAAAGTCTTTGCTTGCTCAAGATCCTTGAAAAATCCAAAAGTAAGGCATGTTTAGTAATCATGTAAAACCTGCAGCGCGCTTGCTCTACCAGGTTTGACATGATCAAAAGGAGTAAAAAAGAGAGAAGACTACTTTAACTGTCATGTTGGAAAGTCCACAACTAATGTAACTGTGAATTTGAAGATGTTGGCAGGAAAGGTACCTCAGGTGGGCTTAGCTGATAGAGCTTGGAGGACAAGAATTTGGGTCCAAAAAACATTGTCGTGAGATGACTTTGCGAGCTGTTGTATGGTAAAAATTGAGTGTCCAGCCAGGCCGCCGCCGGGGTCCTCTCGTTATACTTTATAGATTCAGGGGGAAAAAATTAGAGAAGAATTCAACTTGAGAAGCAATTGATATTTTCAAATAGCACTTCAAAGAATTTCTTTTTTTTCTTTTTTTTTGCCAATATTTCTAGCAGTACCTGATCCATGACAAATGATGGCTTGTGTGTGGTATCTGGCATGAAAGCTGATAAGAAAACAGCAACAGCAATCTTCTCTGGGAACTTTTCCATAGCTAGAGCCAAACTCAAACCTCCTAGGCTGTGCCCTACCAGAATAACCTTCTCCTTCGGTTGTAATGAGGCCAGAAAATCTAACAAAGGCTCCGTATATTCATAAAATGTTGCTACATCTTGGATTGTCTTCGTGTTGTCGCCTGAAGCTGCAAGGTCAAGCAACGTGACCCTGTTACTTGCTGACTCAAGCAGCGTTTTGAACTTTTGCCAGCACCAAGCCCCATGGCAAGCTCCATGTACTAGAACAAAATGCTTCTGATTCTTGGTCTCTACCATTGTTGTGTTGATGCGGGTAAGCACCCGCATCCCAGTATATAGGGTGGAGAGATGCACTACGTATTACTTCTTCATCTTGGACCCCGCCTCATGGAGGAAGAGAAAGGTCAAAGTTGGTGGCCATTATCAGAGCATCTCCAAGGACATCTTTAGAATAGCCAAACAGATATTTATCTTTTTAAATACTATAAATATTTGTTTTATGTATATTTAATAATAAAATATTTCTAAAATATTGTATTTTAATATATAATTATTTAATATAGTTCATTTTACTGTTCTAAAAATAAGATGAACTTTAACACAAATCATCATACTAGTATAATTGCATAAAAATAAACTCAAAAAAAATATTGATTTAAAAAATTAAAAAAATTACTAAAAAATCCTAATAAATAGTATTTTAGCATTTTACGGTATATATAGGAATGATATTTTTGTAAGAGAAATAATAAAATAGTATTTTATTTAAAACTCTTTTTAAAGCGTGTATAAAATAAACATTAAAAAATTAAAATAATATTTTTTATTTTATTTTTAAATTTTCATTGAGCATTTCTATTTGGCGATACTCTAAGGATAATTCAAGTAGCCCCACTTTTGTTTCGATGTGGGCTAGAACTCCCACCCCAAGACGTAGGGTTGGTAGATTTAGGAGGTCGAATATGGTCAAAAGAGTGGTAGAAAATCAAAAGGACCACATCCACGTGGTATTCGAATGTTTGATGTTATTTTTTAAATATATTATTTTATCAATATTTTTAAAAATCCATGCTGCTCATGAGTTCCTACAATTATATTATTCGGCATGAGAAAAAAATTGGGCATTTACTGTAAATTTAGATTTATTGTAATATGAACCATACTGTAAACGATATTATAGTGCTATCAAGCGTTGTTTTTACTGTTTTTTAATTGAAAAGTATTATTAAAAATATATATTTTTAATTTTTTATAAAAGTTGTTGGGAAATCCCTTTTAACATGTGTTGGGTATGGCTTGTAGCTAGATTTGGATATTTTTTATTTAAAAAATTATTTATTTTTTATTTATACAGTAAAGAAAAAAATAAAGTAATGAATTTTTTATTTGAAATTGAGTTACGTTAATTTTTTTTTTTTTTTGGGAATTAAAAATCATTTTG
>NW_011499928.1:703135-706745 GCF_000495115.2 Populus euphratica
TTGATTCTGGTAGGATGTGATGTTTGGTGGAACATAGACGGTGGCGGCTGCAATAGAAGGGTACCATGGCGGAGCTAATGAAGAGTCCAGAGGATCAAAAAGAGTTCGGCAAGAGCTCGCAGACGTGGAGGGTATAGAGCGGCGCGTGGAGGAAAGTGATTATGACAAACTAACATTCTTGAATTGTGCACACAGAGAATGCACCCACCAATCCCGCTTCTCTTACATGAAACATCTGAAGATGCTGAGGTTGCTGGTTATTTCATTCCAAAGCGTACATGGGTGATGATCAATGCTTGTGCTATTGGGAGAGACAAGAATTCATGGGAAGATCCTGATACTTTTAAAAGCCTTCAAGGTTTTTGAAACCAGGGGTGCCTGATTTTAAAGGGAATCACTTTGAATTTATTCCTTTTGGGTCATGTCGGAGGCCTTGCCCCGGTATGCAACTTGGGTTATATACACCTGATTTGGCTGTTGCTTGCTTGCTTCATTGTTTTACATGGGAATTGCCCGATGGCATGAAACCGAGTGAACTTGATAGGACTGATATGGGAATAGCGTTGGTTATGCTCCCAATACGATGTAATAGCGTTTGGGTCCTGCTCTAGCAAGATCTTAGTGTTAAGTATGGCTATCTAATCAACCTAATAGCTTTTGAATTTTTTATTATCCAATTTAATGCTATAGGTTTGATATTTTCACCGTAACCATAAATATTTTGGGTCCATTTTTACAGTGAGATTTAAGATTATTTTAGATGTGATATTATCATCAAATATTTAATACATTTTTTTATATTTTTTATATTTAAAAAAAAATTGTTATTAATTTACTACAAAACACGGGCCAATATACTAATTATAGTATATTTTAAAAGGAGTAGGGAAAATACTGTGTATTTATATGAATATAGACTAATTGTACTGTAGACTATACTATAGATATAGAGTGTTTATATTATGAAAAACAATATAGCATCACGAGGGCGTTGTCTTTTTTGTTTTAAATCAAGAAGTGTTGTTAGGTCTTGTGGACACGTGGAGGAAAGTGATTTTGACAAACTAACATTCTTGAAAGGTGCACACAGAGAATGCACCCACCAATCCCGCTTCTCTTACATGAAACATCTGAAGATGCTGAGGTTGCTGGTTATTTCATTTTAAAGTGACACGACTAAAATTACGACTAAAATATTGATATTTTTTTTTTAAATATAGAAATATCAAAATAATAAATAACTCAATAAGATCAAAATCAAACCACAGGGAGGTTAATTATACAAATTATAAATGACAATAGTACAACAACAACAATAACAACAACAACAATAATAATAGTAATAACAATAATAACAACAATAACAATAATAATAATAACTATAATAATAATAATAATAATAATAATAATAATAAAGAAAAAGAAGAAGAAGAAGATGAGAACTTGGAGATGAAAAATTACTGTAAGGATTAAACAATAATAATAATAAATGTCAAGGTTAAAGGTTCCACTAATGGTATGCCAAACAAGTATAGTATAAACTTTTATTATTTAATTGAAAACCACACACAAAGGAGGTTCCAATCATATTATAGATTGTTAACATGATTACATTAGTCATCTTATTCGATTAATGCTACTACTTGTAAATCTCGTCAAGCATTTATGATTATAACTTATGTTAACAACAAATCAAGTTCCTTTCATAGCTCAGGTGTCGGTTATACCATACAATATGAGCTATGAGAGTGCCAAGTATTTGTTGTACCAAGTGTTATACAACATAAATCAAGATCAATCATTTAACAAGCAAAGTATTAAAGAGTGAATAAGATAACAAATACAAAACATGTTAGTATCAAACATTAAAGTCCATATTAAGTTTACACTATACTTATTCTTACACCATTAGTGTAACCTTTTCACCTTGACATAATAAACTTAGTTAGACTTAATGAAAGAAAGAAAAATAAATAAACAAAATAAGAACATAAATAAGATAAAAGTTAGCTAAGTAAATGAAAGGAAATGAAAGGCATAAACTTGATATTAATGAAAGCAAAGCATAAACATTACAAAAAATACAAAGAGAGAAAACAAGAGCATGATCTTGATCTGGAAACCAAGATGCTTAAATGCATGGCAAATGCCTCCTTTTATAGGCCAAAATTGGGAACTATTGATTTGATGACTAATTGATAAGTGGGTGGCCAACTCTTGACTTGGTGACAATCCTTATCTTCTCTTATCTGCCAAAACGTCATTGATAACGTCAAAATTGGAGCCAGTTCAAAACATGAAAGTTGTAGGCAATTGTCTCAGCTTTCTTGTGTAAAATATTCAGCTCATTTCGACTTCTAGAACTCCAGATATGGCCAAAATACTGAACAGTGCTCGGGCTGGAAGACAGATTCGGGCTTCTTTGTTGTTGCTACAATTTGGACTTCAAAATGGCCTTTTTAGATCTTGGGCTCCATATAAAAGTTGTAGGCCTATGTCTTACCTTTCCATCCATATAATTTGGATCTAAATATGAGATATATAGCTCCAGATATGACCCAATTACCGAACAGTGTTCCGGTTTGGATTGCACCGACATCTCTTTTCTAAGTTTGGCCATCTCTTTATCCTTGCAATTTAAGTTCTTAAAGTCATCAATCAATCCTTTCATTTATGTGATAGGCCTGCATTTAAAATAGACATTTACCACAAATTAAAGGTATCTTATATTATTAGATATATTATTATAAAACATGCTTTAGTTAAGGAGTTATTGATACTTCAAGTGCAAAATGATGATATAAAACCATGATAAAAATGCACTTTTAAGTACTAATCACAAAGCATACAAGGGTGATGATCAATGCTCGTGCTATTGGGAGAGACAAGAATTCATGGGAAGATCCTGATACTTTTAAAAGCCTTCAAGGTTTTTGAAACCAGGGGTGCCTGATTTTAAAGGGAATCACTTTGAATTTATTCCTTTTGGGTCATGTCGGAGGCCTTGCCCCGGTATGCAACTTGGGTTATATACACCTGATTTGGCTGTTGCTTGCTTGCTTCATTGTTTTACATGGGAATTGCCCGATGGCATGAAACCGAGTGAACTTGATAGGACTGAAATGGGAATAGCGTTGGTTATGCTCCCAATACGATGTAATAGCGTTTGGGTCCTGCTCTAGCAAGATCTTAGTGTTAAGTATGGCTATCTAATCAACCTAATAGCTTTTGAATTTTTTATTATCCAATTTAATGCTATAGGTTTGATATTTTCACCGTAACCATAAATATTTTGGGTCCCTTTTTACGGTGAGATTTAAGATTATTTTAGATTTGATATTATCATCAAATCTAAAATATTTAATATATTTTTTATATTTTTAAAAAATTATTATTAATTTACTACAAAACACGGGCTAATATACTAATTATAGTATATTTTAAAAGGAGTGGGAAAAACACTGTGTATTTATATGAACATAGACTAATTGTATTGTAGATTACACTATAGACATAGAGTGTTTATACTATGATTAGTACTTAAAAGTGTATTTTTATCAAGGTTTTATATCATCATTTTGCACTTGAAGTATCAATAACTCTTTAACTA
>NW_011499928.1:708264-713139 GCF_000495115.2 Populus euphratica
TTCAGTCAGCGCATAAATAGTCCGCTAGTGTAGTTGACCCATTGTCTTTTCTATTTTAAATCAAGAAGTGTTGTTAGGTCTGGCTTGACTATCAAATTCAAAAACAATCATTTTAATGAATCGGTTACCTTTAACACGTGGTTCGCTATACCAATTGAAGCTTGCGGGTTCACCTTTAACCTATGACATATTAGTTAAATGACGTGTAGGCAATGAACATTGATGGTTTGATTGCAAAGATTCTAGAAATAATTGTTTTTTATCTAGGTTGTTGGGTTTTGTTGTCCATCACGACCCCATAGAGTTAGGTCCTCTTAAAGACAGAACCTAATAGCATTAGGTATCGCTCAGTAGCCGTTCCTAATAGCCATTTGAAATAGAAGAATAAAGGCTTTTGAAAAATATCATCTATTGGTTGCAAGAACAATCTTTGTTGCAGATAAAATATTAAAAAAAAAAGTTTCTTATCTTGAAAAGATTTAACCAGATATCTCTTTTAATTGTCTTCGGGTAAGAAAGAAGAAAATGAGACTTCCTTCTCTTCTTTATAATATGAAATTTCCTTTTTCTTGTGTTAAATTAGTTGTCAAAAACCCCCCTCCCCAAATCCCTTACCTAGCATTATTTAGTAATTGTTATAAATTCTCAAATATTTCCAATTTGATTTTTTTTCTCTCTTTCAATTTTGTTCCTTTTCTCTTTTTTAATTTTTTTATACTGTAAATAGAAAATAAATTGATGGGATTTTTTTTACATTTTACAAAATTTGGGTGATAGTAATGTTTTTTTCATGTGAGGTTGAATTGAATTTTTTTATTAAAGCATGTTTGTATTTGCATTTCAAAAATACTTTTAAAAAAAATTTGAGAATTTTTTATTTTTTCCTTTACTTAAAATTAATATTTTTTTATTTTTTTATATTATTTTGATGTGATGATATAAAAAAATAAATTTGAAAAAATAAAAACAATATTATATCAATATATTTTTAATTGTTTTTAAAATAACCATTACGTAATAATACAATAACAAGCATATTGGCCTGCGCTTCGCAACCAGTGAATAATAATTTTTTTTCATATGTAAAAATGCTTAAGTTAGGTTGGAAGCATGAAATGTATTTGTATCATCATTATCTTCAAATAAATTATTTTTTATAGTATCACCATGAATAGCACATAGTAGAGTAGCGCCCAATATACGAATAACTAATTTCTTTCTCTTTAATTGTTTTCCTTATAAGAAATTTCCAATTTTTTTCCTCTTTAATTTTTTTCTTTTCTCTTATTTTTTTCATATTGTAAAGAGTAAATGAATTGATGAGACTTTTTTATATATATTGTACAAAAGTTGGGTGATGATAATTGTTTTTCATTTGATGTTGAGTTGAATTTCCTTATTAAAGCATATTTATTTTTGCATTTTAAAAATGCTTTTAAAAAATTTTAAATTTTTTTTCTTTACTTCAAATTAATATTTTTTTGATGATTTTGTATTATTTTTATGTGATGATATAAAAAATAGGTTTTACAATATATTTCTTTTTAAGAATATTTTTAAAAATAACAATGCTTTTGGGTCTTGCTCCGTAGCCAGACCCAATGCTTGGGTTTCGCTACCAAACCCAATGCTTGCTTTTGGGTATGGCTCGGCAGCCAGATAGTTGGGTCTAGCTTTGCAATCAGACTCAATTTCTATCTTTTAGTCAAAATATATTGTTGGGTTGTTTGGTCCTGTTGTCAGCATGACCTAGTAGTTTAAAATTTCTTTTATTTCTATTATTTTTTTCATATAGTAAAGAGAAAATAAATTGATGGGACTTTTTTCATATTGTACAAAAGTTGAGTGATGATAATTCTTTTTCATTTGAGGTTGGGTTGAGTTTTCTTATTAAAGCATGTTTGTTTTTGCATTTCAAAAATGCTTTAAAAAATTTTGAATTTTTTATTTTTTTTCTTTAGTTCAAATTAATATTTTTTGATGTTTTTATATTATTTTGATGTAATTATATAAAAAATAAATTTTTAAAAATAAAAAAAATATGTCAATATATTTTTTTTTAAATAATCATTATGTAATAATATAATAATTAGCATAGTAGCCTGTGCTCCGCAGCCAGTCAATAACAATTTTTTTTTCAAATGTAAAAATACTTAAGTTGGGTTAAAAACACAAACTGTATTTGTATTATCACTATCTTCAAATAAAGTATTTTTTACAGTAGCACCATGAATAACACATAGCATAATGACGCCCAATACACTAACAAATAAATTTTTTCTGTTTAATTTTTTTTCATTTAAGATATTTCCAATTTTACGTTTTTTCCTCTTTTAATTTTTTTTAATTTTTTTTATTTAATTTTTTTCATGCTGTAAAGTGAAAATAAATTGATGGGACTTTTTTCATATTGTACAAAGATTGGGTAATGATAATTTGTTTTTTCATTTGAGGTTGGGTTGAATTTTCTTATTAAAACATGTTTGTTTTTTAGTTTCAAAATGCTTTACAAAACAATTTGAATTTTTTTAATTTTTTTCTTTAATTGAAATTAATATTTTTTGATGATTTGTATTATTTTGATGTGATGATATAAAAAATAAATTTAAACAAATAAAAAATATTATGTCAATATATTTTTTAAAAAATAATCGTTATGTAATAATATAATAATTAGCATAGTGGCCCGTATTCCAAATTAGGTCAATAACAATCTTTTTTCAAATGTAAAAATGCTTGAATTGGGTTAAAAGCTCGAAATGTATTTGCACCGTTATCATTATCTTCAAAGAAAGTATTTTTTTTAAATAGTACCATGAATAATGCATAGCATAGCAGTGCCTCATTCACCAACAACTAATTTTTTTCTTTTAAGATATTTTTAATTTTATGTTTTTCCTTTCTCAATTTTTTTTTGTACGCGTATTTAATTTTTTATGCAAAGAGGAAATAAATTGATGAGATTTTTTTTATATATAATCTACAAATGTTAGATGATGATATTTTTTTTCCCATTTAAGGTTGGGTTGAATTTCCTTATTAAAACATATTTATTTTTATGTTTCAAAAATGCTTAAAAAATTAATAATTCTTTATTCTTTTTTTTTTTAACTTCAAATTGATATTTTTTTCTTTTCCTCTTGAATTTTTTTTCTTTTCTCTATGTAATTTTTTTCATACGATAAAGAAAATAAATTGATTATTTTTTTATATTATACAAAAGTTGGGTGATGATAATTTTTTTCATTTAAGATTGAGTTGAATTTTCTTATTAAAGCATATTTGCGTCTGTATTTCAAAAATGCTTTAAAAAAGTTCAATTTTTTTTTAATTTAAATTTATATTTTTTGATATTTTTGTATTATTTTGATATGATTGAAAGTGACGTAGGTCCCCAAAATTCTACATTTGGGTCTGGCAACTAAGCAAGACCCAATACCTTTAGGTTCGACTGTCTAGAAGAATTGAATACCTTTGGGTGTGCTTTCCATCAGGACCCAATAATGTTTGGTTTGACTGCTAGCTTGTCCCAACAACTATTGGAAGAACACTTTTTCCAATTGCGCAGTCAGACCTAATAACATTGAGTTTATTGGTTTTGCTGCCAAATATTACCCAATACCTTTAAGCCCAATTGTCTAGAAGGACCCAACACCTTTGAGTGTGCTGCTACCAACCCGACCCAATAGGTATTGGAAGAACACATAAGTCCCACTACTTAGTCAGACTCAATAGCGTTGGGTCTCACTGCCTAACTGGATCCACTAACATCGAGTCCTTCTATCAGACATGACCTAATATCTTTGGGTCTGTTTACCAAAGATCACACTTAACTTAGTTCATGAATTTAACTAGGTATAACAATTTTTTTCTTAAAACAACCTTTACTTAATTATATGATAAAAATTAGATACTCACAAAATCGATCATCAATCATAAAATAGATGTTTGTTCGAGTTTGGGATAATCTTAAACAAAGTAGGAGAAAAAGCACTCACGAAATCTATCTCCTAACCAATTAAACATTGATCGATGAAATCAAGAAAAAAAAATAGTTCTTTTTTATTATTATCGATATTAAGTAAAATACCAAATTGCCTCAAAGATGATGATTAAGCCCTGAAGTGAAGCTTTAACAGTGATTTTTTTAATAAAAAAAACCTTATACCCAAGTAAAATGTTGTTTTGCATTGATAGGCATTATAACAACTTAACTTTGCAAAATAAAAAAAGGCAATAGTAATTTTGATGAATTAAAAAAATAGCTAATCCACAATAATTGAAGTAGGATGAGTATGAAAGATATTGTTGGGGAAAAAATGGTAAATTAATTGTTTGAACTCATACTAATTGACCCAGATGAATCTTTAAACCTATGAAAATATTGTAATTCACGACTCATGAAATTGAATACCCAAGTTCAATTAAAAATTTTAATTGTCAATAAATTTAATAATAAATGATAAAATTAAAAAGAAAATCTCAAATTAAAAAGCTAATCAGAGCAAAAAAAAAAAAAAAAACAAGAGCAGAAAAAAGATTAAGCATCAAATATGAAAGAAGAAGAAAATGAAGGGATGAAATTGAAAACGAAAACAATTCAAAAACTACCTTAAATAAAACAAAATGATGATAAAATTTAATATACATATATATTAAAGGAGGATAAAATTAAAAACAAAAGAAAATTTGTTAGATGAATTAAAACAAAAAAAATATATATATATAAAAAAAATCAAGAACAAAATCAGAAGAAAACTAACTTGAAGGGCTGATATGAAAAAGTGGAGGGTCCGACTTGGCTTTCTAAGAGGAAAGAGAGAAAGAAAGAAAACAAGAATGTTGACGACACATTGAAGATCTGACGAGTACACG